>NC_136420.1:10000-55000 GCF_052625555.1 Lactuca saligna | reverse complement strand
TCATTTATTTTTGCCATAAAAGCTTTTAAAGTACCAGCAGAAATGAGAATTGAATACGCATGTGTTTTTCCAACAAAATATGTTTTCTTAAACTTTGCTAATCATTATCTTAATATAAAAAATAAAAAAAAAATAAAAAAAAAACATGTTTTTTTGTTTGTTTAATTTTCAAAGAGCTATTTTATCGAAAAATAATTTTAAATATATCAAAATTCATAATTTTTATTCTCTATAAATAGATATCCATATTGATATAGTTTAAGATAAAATATAAAATTATTTTTGTTATAGTTTCAGCTTTCGTTATTAATAAGTGAATAAAAATTAATCGGATTTTTACTACAATACATTCGTTATTCACTTATTAATAAAAAGTATGATTAAATTTTTTACAGTTTAAACATCATTTATATATGAATATAATATATAATAAACTATTTACAATTTACATCAAGTATCGTGAATTGTTATTTTCACATATGAATAAAAATGTATTAGTCTTCCTCACAAGTTATATATTCATATATGAAAAATACATTTATCATAATTTGTTATGGTTAATTTCTTATTCATATATGAATATGTAATTAAAATTTCAAAACACTTCGTCTTTTAATAAAACACTACTTATTCATATTCGAATAACAAATGAACTGTAACAAAAATCTGATAAATATTATAATCATATATGAATATATGACGGCAACTAATACACATTTTATTCATATATAAATATAAAATGTTACGAAAGATGATATAAAATATATATATTTTAGGTAAGAAAAAACTTTATTATGTTTTATAATTATATATGAATAATACTTAAACTATAAAAATGTTAAGCATCCACTTTATTCATAAGTGAAAAACGAATATACTGTAATAAAAATATGATATGTTTTAAACCCTTATGAATAACGAGAGCTAAATCTCTAATATGTTAAAATTATATCAATATTTATGTCTATTCGTAGAGAATAATAAATTATGAATTTTGATATATTTAAAATATTTTTTTTGATAAAAATAGCTTTCTAAAAATAAAAAATAAAAAATATATGTTTTTGTGTATATTGAGATAATTATTAATATAGTTTAAGAAAATATATTTTGTTGGAAAACACATGTGTGTCCGTTATCCACTTCCGCCGGTACGCCTAAGTACTTTGCAACAAAATAAATGTCTGACTCAAAATGATTCTCGTATTCTCAACTTTTTTTTCTCAATTGAACCCTTATATATATATATATATATATATATATATATATATATATATATATATATATATATATATACACCCTGCATGGAACGAATATAACCTGCACACATTCGAACCGGATAAAGTTCACTCTTAATGTCATCCGTTATACCCACTACTAACCACTATAATGGTGGGTGCTACATCATTTCCACTAACTACCACTAAAAGCTTAGGATACTCACCGCTATATTCATTTTATTTTTTTATTATTAAAATAAAAAAATATTTTTTTTTTATTAATTAAATTGTAGAGAGAGATGGAAAAAAGTAGAGAGAGTTAGAGAGAAATAATGAGAGAATCAAGTTTATTGAATGTGATGTTGCGTTCTTCCTACCATAAATGACAACAAAATAGCTTTATGATTAGCCATCACTAAAACCTTGGAATAGTGTTCACATCCATGGTTAATGGTCATGTAGACCACGAACCTAAGATGAGGTTTATGTCACTCACGCACTGTGCAAGTAATAGGCCAATGGTTACAACGACAATTCCCAAAATGAATACATTAATTTTATTATTGTTTTCTTCCTAATCATTTGTTATTACTTTGTAGTCGATCAATGTTATGTTCCCAAAATTGATTGGCGCCCTAACTAAACACTCCAAGTAATATCCTAAACTTAAGACGGCACAAATAAAAGAGTATAGCATGGAATATTATATTCATTGAAATTACTTAACCATTAAACCCAACGGAAACTGACAGGGAAGCAGTCAAGAAAAGATGGCTTGAATATCCATCACTGTCACCACCTAAAAAGCAAATTTGTATTCGTCCGTCTGCCTTTTGAGACTAATGCCAAATCGGAGTGGGAGCCTTTTCGCAAAAACTCAAATTTTATTTATTTTAAATATTGGATAAAACTGTAAATTTTGTAATTTTTTTAGATTCAGTCATAACCTTATGAAATTTATGAAATCAGTCATTTTCAGCATATTATACGAATTAGTCTTCTAAAATAAAATTAACTCAATTGCCCTTATAATAACTTTTAATACTTTTTTTTATTTAGTTCAAAGTTTTGTTCGTTAAACATAAACCCGAAATATATTAAGTAATTCGAATTCCCCAATAGAAATCGATGTCTTCGATGCCAGGTGGTGGGTGGAGTTTGTAGCGGACGATGTGTAGAATGAACTGGGTCAAAAGAGACCGGAGAGTTAGAGAGGTCCACATCAACATAGATCAAATAGGGAAGGAAATAGAATATTTGATGTTATAGGAGATTGGTTGTATAGTAGTGTTTTGGTCAAAAATCAATTGAGTGAATATCAACCAAATTGAATGAGAGGTTCTGGTGTTGTAGATAAAGTGGTTGTCGAAATTAGAACAAGAGTGCACAAGTGATTTACAAGGAAAGATTTTGATCCTTTCTAATATCACAGACACAAAACCTTAGGAGGTGATAATGATCATTTGCCTTATTTATTTGTTTTGATTGAAAGATGGATTACATAAATGAAAGTAATTAAACGAGTAAAAGTATTGCAGTAAGTCTAGGAGTGTGTAGTGTGCGAAGTACATGTGTATTTATAGTCTAGTCTAAGGTTATGTTTGATATACGTCTGACCGAGTTGGCTCAGGCGTTTGTAGCTGACTCAGTCAGCTAAAGTTGTTTGTTACACTGGATTTTGGATGTTTGACTGAGTAAGCTAGATCTGATCGGAAAAGACGAGAGATATCGGCTGACTGAGAAAGGGATTAACGTTTCCAAAAGTGCCATTGCCCTACCGTTCCAATCTTCAAAGTCTCCATCCCCTTTCTTCTCTCTTTCAGCGACGATCGAAAATTTGAGCATCTCCCCCCACCCACTGATCGACGATTCAAGCCTCTATCCCCCTACCGATCGACAATTTCTGCCTCTTCTCATCAGGTACTTCTTCCGTCTCTTCTCTGTTGCATTTTTGATGTTTCTGTTTCGATTTTTTGTTGATTTGCTCATGCTTGTTGTTCATTTTGATTTCATTAACTCAAATTGATTTCATTCTTGATTCAATTTGTTTCGTTGTAATTTCTCCAATCAAGAGGTTTGAAGCCAAAAAATTTCTTGTTTGAGAAAAGAAGGAAATTCGCCTCTGAAAATGGTAAAGAGATTTTGTTGTCTTTTTAATTTATTGTTGTATTTTAAACTATGCTTTTAGATTTTGAGATTCTTCTGTGAAAATTGATGAAGAGACTTGCGCTTCTTTTTAATTTCTTCTCTTTTTTCAGAGCCTAATGATTCTAGCCCATATAATCTTTGAATAACATAAGCTCCTCTTAGTTGCAATCACATTTATACATAGATCTGCACAATATAACCAATCTTCGTTTAATAAAGCACAATATCGGCATAGACCAATGTTCTTTTAATAAAGCACAATATCGGTCCATTCATTGCTCACTTCGAATGGCAAACATTGTATGTATGTAGAGCTGCAATGGGTTTTGAATATATTTTCTACAAGTGAATTAATTCTTGGTATTTGTTTTGCAGGGTGGGGATTTTTATTCCAGATGAGAAAAGTCAATATGTTCATTACTTGTGTTTTCTGTTTGAATGTTGATGATCATAATGTCTTTAGATAGTTGAGGATTTTATTTAATTTGTTAAAAGTATCTGTAAAAGATATTGAAATATGTTTTTTTAGCTTTTAATTCCCCAAAATTCTATGTTTATTTATATTTTGAGTAAATGGGTTTCCTTTTGAATTGCTTGTGAAGGGTAAAATGGTCATTTTTTATTGTTCAGCACACTCAGTCAGATGTACAATCAAACAGTATGTCTCCTTACTCAGTTAGGATTTCTTACTCGGACAGATCTTTCTCAGCTAGTACTTTCTCAATCAGCAACTATCAAACGAGACCTAAGTAACAATAAGTCTGATATTTCTAGGATCCTCTCGAATAAAAATGAACATGATGGTTTGACTTAGTATTCCCGAGTCTTTTACCTGATTAAAATGTTTCTTTGTTGAGAGTGAATATATGTTGACTAATTCTACACATGTGAGAAAAAGACTATAAATATATCTGTTAGAAATGTTAAGAAATAATAATAATGATATTGGTTAGGATCCTGAGATAAGTTTGGATCCTGAGAGTTCTTGTAGATCTAGGATCCAGAATAGAGTTGGGGATCTTGGCCCTAACAAGTAGGATAATAAACTAGGTTATAACCCAAAGGAAAACTCAAGAATTGGCTTTAAAAACCTAGATGTAGGTTTCACGTGTCGATGGCTTTAGACATAGATATGTGGAAATATTCCATCCATCTTCTTCTTCGTTTTTAATTGATAATCTAAACTTGCATTTCCAAATCATGGTGGCAAGTACTGATGAGTGGTGGTGAACGGTTGCTAGCCAAGAAGGGAGGTGTGCGAAGTGTTTCCGGGAACACGTCGGAGTGAAGGTTCTTGGTACAACGAAGAGGATGATTTTTATGGACTTTTTGAGGTCTAAGATGAAAGTGGTTTGGAGTTCGTGTCGTAAGAGTCGAAGTAGGATAATGAGGATTCAGGGAGCTTGTTCCTAAAGGAGATGATGGTAGTGATAGTGAAGGTTTCTAATTGAGGTGATAACATTGATGTTAGAGGAGCCAAAAGCTAAGGTTTCAAATATTGGTAATAAGGTGGTGTTCATGTAGAAAAAATGACAATGAACATAATGGTAGGTGGCTGGAGATGGCTGTTGAGCTTTTTATACAATGAGGTTTTGGATGGTTCTCTTTGGGGGTTTTACATTGGGGCAGAGGAGATTTGGCCATTGATGATCTTGTGTGTAATGGTCGGCTAGAAGAGAACTCTGATGAGATATATAACTTAAATAAATACATTATATAAAGTATTGTGATGATTTATTTGAAAAAAATAGATTTGTATTAGTAAGAACTGGAGATGATAAATTTCAATATTACAAATTTATTTTACATAAATTATAAAGCATTAATAAGATTAGAAATAGTAGAAATATTGTTGTTGTAATGTTAATTATTGGGTTAATAGGATGACCCTTTAGCTGTGTTAGGTGGGTAGAGCCAATGATATTTTACAAATAAGGCATGTGTTCGAGTTACATTCCATGTGCCTTCTTTATTTTTCTTTTAAAATTTTCAAATTTAAGGCCCTTAACTTTGATAATCTATTATTTGTTTTTTTTCTTTAAATTTAAAACCATAAGTTGCAGAATAAGCCCTATAATTCTATAATTTTCAATTCTATAGAGGCAATCAAAGCCAATATGATTCAAGATGTGATATCATTTGTAACACCACATTGCTTATAAAACGTTTATATGTTATGGTTGTTATAAAATTCATGACATATAGTCATGCATCAAAATATGGTTCAATAAGAACATCAAAACAAAAAAATGTTTTATCGGAGTTCACATTTTCTTGGTTGTTACAAAATAATATCACAATCATAGATATGGAAATGGAACACACAAAAGTCTATGATTGTTATGTATTCTAAAACCCCCTCTAACTGTAATATTCCAAAACTAATGATAATTTTTCATTTTTAAAATTGTCAACACCATACATCACAAAACCATCATAAAAAATGTATCAAAAACATCAGAGTAAAATGATCATCGATGCGGAAATCGTAAGGGGATGTGGTGCAATCATTAATCCCATAACTATAATTGGTATAAACTTGAATTGATAGTGGCACAGTCATTTTGGGTTGCCTTCAAACCTAGCAATTGAATAGGATAATTATTAGAGATAGAAGAATAATTTATTAATTTATTACTTGGGTAATAAATTCATTATAAATTAAAATAAATGATTTATTAATGTATTATGGAAATAATATATTAATTAGAAATCATAATGTTTAATTAATATTTAATCAGAAGTTAATTTGGAATTAATTTTAGGATTAAAGGAAATAACTGAAACTGCAGGGACTAAAGGTGACAATGTTCAATAGTTGAGCATTGAACATTCTATAACCTCCCTAAGGGGGTGGGGGGGAACAAATTCTAGGGTGTTCCTAGGGTTTCCTTGGGCTCTAAGGGTACCTTCGATGCCTTAGGGAGGAAGTTAAGGGATTAGGGTTATCTTGGATACACCTGCCTAATCCAATACCTTCGTAACACCTATATAAACCCTTATTAGGCTTGAAATTCAAGAATGAATTCTTTTCTAGATCTTTGGCCGAAATTCTACTCTACTTCTCTCTCTCCATAGTATTCCTTGGTTGCTTGGTTTGTTTGTGAACCATTATAGGCGCGACACTTGTGGCACTTGCTACCAATGGTCTTTCAAGCAAGGATTCAAGATTATTTACAATAACAATCTTAAATGTATGTTTCATAACCCTTTTCTATATAAATTTTAATTATACACTAGGGATATAGGGTTTATACGTTTTGTTCACAGTTTGCATGTTCAATTAGATAAAACTCAGATCCACTAAATTTAGGGTTGCATTCACACATAGGAATGTATGTTCTTATGCTCAAAACCCATAAGTGGTATCATAGCCTAGGATTAGTTTTCTATTGAATATGATGCAACTGTGAATTGTTCAAAGGAGGAGGGAACAAAATCGACATTATGTTCATCATACTCGACGAGTTGGCTACAACTCGACAAGTTTTGTTGCCCAACTCGACGAGTTGCTGTGTCAGATCCCACATTTTGGATTTTGTTGGCTAACTTGATTTACTGGGTTTACATTTAGTAATTATCTTTTATTTATTATGCCATAATCTGATTTTTAGTAATAGTAGATAATTAAATATAACCTAATTGTTAGGAAATAATTATGGATTAGATAATGATGATTTATTTGATTGTAATTATCCTTATGGATATGGTTAATGATTTAAGTAATTAATTAATTAAAGGACAATTAATATATCCATAATTGGTTACTATATAATTATTAATTGGACTTAATAATTGAAATTAAAAAGTTTAATTTTGAAAATTTAAAATGAGAAACCCTAAAATATATCCTTATGGATTTTATTAATGATAATTAATAAATCCATGTTTGGTTTAAATTTAGTTAAATTAAGAGTTTAATTTATTAAAAGATTAAACCATTTTAAAGTGTTTAAAATACACCTTATACTATATGTAAGATTAAAAGTTTAATGTTTACTATATATATATATATATATATATATATATATATATATATATATATATATACATACATATTTAACGAGTCAATCGAACCGCTAGTACGCCTCATTCACGAAACTGGTCTATAAGGGGGTATAAGGAAATTGCCTATAGAATGGCTATTGATTGGGTGTCCACTCTCACCCATCGCTTCCTTGACTAGTGGAGGGTCATTAGCCGAACGGGTTCGATAGGACACTTAATCCTCATTAAAAGTATAATGATAAAGTAACTAAACCATTTTCTAAAATCCCATTCTTTGTTACTTTAGAAAAAATTATGAATTTGATCCTAACCCATGAAATTATACATTGCACCTTATTGGTCCTTAGTGGAGCGTATGTGACTAATCAGCACACTAATATGGACTAATATTGTCGACAATGGGTGTCTTGTAAATTATCATTGATTAATGGAGCATGTGTTGTTAATTGGCACATTAATTGGATGATAAAAGACATCGAGAGTACCAAGGTAATTTGCATGATTATTCACATCTCGTTTGTGATCCTCAATATCCTAGTAACAAAGTGAGAGCATAATCGAGATGAAACATGCCATTGAATAGTTCAATGAATCTCAAAGATCTAGGATTTTCATTAGATTGAAACTGGTAAAAATTTTCCCCTACCTAAAATAGATTCGATTTTGATTACGCCATCCCTCTTCAGAATTCGAATAGAAAATATGGATCTTATCCTTAATATAAATTTTGGGTTAATAATTAAGGATTAAATAAGTAACCTAACTTGAATTCTTTTCTCCTTATATATATATATATATATATATATATATATATATATATATATATATATATATATATATATATATATATATATATATATATATATATATATATATATATATATGTTTCATTTGAGACCATTCTAATTTTGTGAAACCGTGAGACCAAATCTAAAAATAATTTTAAAATGCAAAATAAATGGAAAAATCCAAAAATTCTTTTTTTAAATATAATTTTCGGAACTTGAATTAACTAAAAAAAATTAAAAAAAAATAAAAAAAAATCCCTTTTTTTAAAAAAAATACATGAAATATTCTAAATAAAATATTACACTGACATATTCTAAAAAGTAATTTTAAAATACAAAATAAATGGAAAAATCTAAAAATTCTTTTTTTAAGTATTATTTTCAGAACTTGAATTAACTAAAAAAATTAAAAAAAAAATTAAAAAAATCCTATTTTTTTTTAAAAATACATGAAATATTCTAAATAGAATATTACACTGTACATATTCTAAAAATAATTTTAAAATGCAAAATAAATGGAAAAATCAAAAAATTCTTTGTTTAAATATTATTTTCGGAATTTGAATTAACTAAAAAAAATTAAAAAAATTAAAAAATGCATCTCACGGTCTCACAAAATTAGGCCGTCTCACATGAACCTAATCATATATATATATATATATATATATATATATATATATATATATATATATATATATATATATATATATATATATATATATATATATATATATACAAAAAAAAATTGATATCAACGGAAAAAATATTAAAGTTATGAATTTTTATATTTTTAGAATTTTTTTTCGATAAATAATAAGATATAAAACTTGAAAAAATAATAGTCTATTGGTTCTATGTTTTAAAATGATTCTCTCTCTCTCTCTCTTTATATATATATATATATATATATATATATATATATATATATATATATATATATATATATATATATATATATATATATATATATATATATATATAGGTTCATTTGAGATCACTTATATTTTGTGAGACCGTGAGATGCATTGTTTTATTTTTTTTTTAGTTAATTCTAGTTCCGAAAATAATACTTAAAAAAAGAATTTTTGAATTTTTCCATTTATTTTACATTTTAAAATTATTTTTTAGAATATGTACAGTGTAATATTCTACTAAAATATTTCACGTATTTTTCAAAAAAAAATAAGATTTTTTTTTATTTTTTTTAGTTAATAAAGTTCCGAAAATAATATTTAAAAAAAAAAATTTAGATTTTTTCATTTATTTTGCATTTTAAAATTATTTTTTAATATATGTACAGTGTAATATTCTATTTAAAAATTCACGTTTTAAAAAAAAATGGGTTTTTCTTTTTAATTAGTGCAAGTTCCAAAAATAATATTTAAAAAAAAAATGATTTTTCCATTTATTTTGCATTTTAAAAATATTTTTAGATTTGATCTTACGATCTTACAAAATTAGAATGATCTAAAATGAACCTAAACATATATATATATATATATATATATATATATATATATATATATATATATATATATTTTTAAATCTTTTGCCATTGATCGTATTAACCCAAGGGCCAAGTTCAAGTTCCCTAGTTCTCTCCAAAATTTGTATTCAATGATCGTCAATAGCTGTGAGCATCAAAAATGGATACTCACTCCTGGAACTAGAACCACCGGAACCTATAATTCCAACCTTCTTAAAATTTTGGAACGAGTACCCAATGGAGGATTGTAACTGGTTTCGATCACTTAAATCTAATTAGTCTTATTAAATATTAACATATACAATGAAACTGAATCATTAACTCGTTTATCATTTATTAATATTGTATTCTAAATTTACAGGTCTACATTATTTAATTTAAAACTTAAACTTGTAAAATTACTACCCAACTTACTTGAGAAGTACTTAAAAACAAATAACTTGACCATTATATGATAATAATACTTTTGTTGTGAAATCAATAATGAGAAGTACAGCGAGAGATTTCACAAAAAAACAGTGACAATTGTTTGAACGTTTTAAATATAACAGGACTTAAATGATGAATAATATCAAATTGTAATTGTTTAAATTTTCCAGTCGAACGCTAAAAACCAGCATGAATTCCTATGGAAAATGGTTAGATTTTAAGGTTTGCAATTTTCTTGGGGCCCATACTTGGTAATAGTTACTTTTTATGAATTATAATGGTTAATTTGTTCCGTTCGTATTTTGCAATGATTAATTAATTTACTTTTTAGTAACAAAAGTTGAAAAAAAAACAAGAAAAACAAAACAAATTAGATACCAGTACTTGGTAAAAGGAACCACCGATTCAGGACCGATTCCAAATCTAAAGAAACGATGCAAACGGTTCAATGGCCAGTTCCAACATTAAAGGAACCGCTGATTCTGGTTCCGGTTCCTGTTCCATTCCCAGCAATTTGGCCAAGTATCCGCCTATGTTCATCCCTAAACTTCTACTACTATTCAATTCTGGTCCAAAACAGAAATTAAATATACCAATATCACCTAACTTTTTTATCATCTATGAACCAGCTTTTAAGTTTCTCATCTTTTCCTTTATGGACAAAACTATGTCAGTATCAAACTTAACCAAGCTGACCAGTTTTGGAAGCAATTTTGTTCACCAAGCTATGCGTTGTGTCTTGAGGACCATCCCAGTATATGTCCAGCATACATCATGTTGGGACCTGTGAGATCTGCAGCAATAGTTTGTATTTTATTTTTTTTAATTAAACAGCCACTGGCAAACACCACCAACAGTGATAGATAAAATCCATGTACCTTCTTAAGCTTTTCAAGATAGATAAAATCCACTTCTTTACAAAGGTCTTCAACATCAGTCGCATACTCCCTTTGATTTTCCTCCAAAATGGACTCCTGTAACTGCTGTCTCATCTTCTCCAATGCTCCTTGCAATCCACAAAACCCATCAACAACAAGAAATTCAGTTGACTTGAGCATCAAAAGGTTCTTGACAGCAAGAAGTACCTGAAAGATAAGATCCCAAATAATACAGAAAACAATTTACGGTTTTGACTGTTGTAATAATTTTTAAAATTATCAAACAACATACAACTATAACCATATTAACCTTCTCGTGGAGATCAAGGTCACTTGATGCCGTCAAATCAATCAGCAGCCTCACCAGTGCACAATTGCTGAAAAAAGGAACCTCCAGTTTGCTACTATATTCTAACTGATATTCAGCCAGATCAGCTACAAGTGACACTGATCTCCTGCGTAGTCTAACATCAGCAGTGGTGTTGCTCAAAACCCCCTAGAAAACAAGTTTTAAATTAGAAAAGACTTTGATTTGTCAACTTCCACATGCATTACCTGTAGCATTAGGTCTCCGCCTTGGGAATAGAACAATTTGAGGCCATTTAGGTTGTTTCTAATGATCGCTGAAACAGCATACAACGCTTTTATGGCTTCTTCCTCTAACACACTAGATTTCACCATTGTCATTAGCTGTGGCAATGCTCCAAGTTCAAGGACCTAAATTTCACACATATACAGTGATTTACAATCCATGTTGAACTCCTCTGACTCTGAAGCTAACAAACAAATGGATTTTAACTTACCTGCTTCTGAACTACAGGATTGTTTTGACTGGCTTTACCAACAATCCATGCACAGGCCACCCTTATTCCAGGATCTGAGTTACTAAGTTCCCGAATAACTGAAGCAAGACCTCCGAGTTTGTGCAGATCTGAATGTAAATAAAAGCTCACAAATTATAAAATGGTTTGCACTTGCAAACTTTTTGGTATGCAGCATCATGATTAGCAAGAAAACTTTAATACAGCTTGAAATGAGGTATCAGATGCAATGGATAACCAAACGTTTCTCAGTGAGTTGAAAAACAATTTCTTAGTTACAGTAAGATTGGCAAGTTGAAAACCTTTGCCCAGTTACAATAAGATTATATTTATGTATCTAGAATCATAAACTCAATAAATTCTAAAGTAAACCCTAGATTAAGAAAGCACATACCGTTAGCATTATCAATTGCCTCAACGAGTATCAAAAGTTCCTCTAATGCACGGAGATGGTCTTCCAAACTCAGAGATGAATTATTTAAGTCATCAATAGCAATTTGCATTAGTTTTGCATCCGATGGCATTTCTAACTTCTCCACCAGTTCCTAAATACAGAAAACATAGAATATACGGAATAAAACAAGTCATCATGAAAACTTTATAAGCATGTTTTATAAAAACATCACACAGAACAAAGTAAAGACACTGATTGAAGATTTTACTTGTACTAGGAGTCTAGAGGACAATTTTAACCATATAAAATGTTTAGTAACCATGTTTGAAATTAAACCACAAAGAAAATCACAAGTAAGGAGACTAATAGATAATGTTACACTCACATATCCTAAGAACATGCTAGACTCACAAACTAAGGTTAATTAAATTTACCCTAATAAATAAAAATTCTTTTGACACATGTCATCTTTTTAGACAATTTGACACTTGTCATTTTTTTATAATTTTGAGATATTTGTTTTCCACTTATGATTTATTTCATTTTTCATTGTTCAATATATCATTAATGTAGTTTCCACAAACTAAATATACCATAATTATTATATTAAAATTAAATTTCAATTTCAAATAAAACTTACAATTTACTCTTTGTATTTAACATTTTGTTATAATATACAGGTCTGACAACTAAACACGTAATTTTAATTTATTTATTTTCACATGTTTTTTATTATTTTCTCATAGTTTTCATTTATTTCAAATTTCAAATTCAAATAAACTTCCTGTTTAATCCTTTCTATTTAATATTTTGTTTTGATCAACCCGTATAATATACAGATCTCACAGCTAGTGACATATTATGTTCAGTATATGCTCTATTGCAACAAGTGTTCAACAGATACATGTTATTACCATATCATGAATATTGTAATCATATTAGTAGAACATAGCAACTATATTAATACCATCATTTGTTACCTCTATAAGAGATTAGTAGAGAATAGATGGTATTTTTAATTTGATTAATGACCTAGGATTAGGCTATGCGACATTGAAGAGAACCTGGTTCTTGCAAGTAGGTATTTTGGAGAGATGGTGGCCTCTCAATGGCATGCTGATTTTGTACTTTGTATTTTCGTTAAATTCAATAGTATACTAATTTGATAGGAACCAATTATGGTAATAACATAGTTGCTACTTAGCCCTAAGGGTTATTAATACCATTTGCAATATAACTTATTAATTATGGAAAAACTAAACTTAACATGCCTACCTAATTCACATGAAATCGTGACTCATGAGTCTAACATACGATGAATTCTTGCGTCAACATAGCTTAGACCTATCTTGGCAAAGCCCCAAACAGTACTTTAATAAAAGGGTTTAAGTTTAACATAACCAAAAACACCCTTAGATTTGTGCTCAAAGAAGCATAGGTGCTCAAGAACCTAACATTAGAAGATAAATGAGGCACAGTGTAACCCTATGCCATACACAAATGTCATATACGATATACAAATAGGATGCATATTATCCGCTACTCACTGTCACGTACACAAGTATACGGATGCATCAAAAGTGTTAAAGCACAACATAGACCACCAGGACCCTAATACAAGGCATAATTGATTCACAAATCACAACACTTTCGGTTTCTTTAATTATTTCATTCTAATCAGTAAGTTAGCACGTCATATATGGCTCAGTTTCTAACCTTGATTTCCATTTGACGTTTTTGTAGCTCATCTGTAGATAACTGCTGAACATCATGCGCTTTTAATTCTAACTTTGCAGGATCTGAGTGACCTGCAGAAATGAGCAAGAT
Source organism: Lactuca saligna (assembly GCF_052625555.1). Lineage (NCBI taxonomy): Eukaryota > Viridiplantae > Streptophyta > Magnoliopsida > Asterales > Asteraceae > Lactuca > Lactuca saligna. The sequence goes on along the minus strand of NC_136420.1, from coordinate 41,001 downwards.
ATGCCAACTTCAGTTAGAAAAATATAACATTTAAAGCAATATAAACTTTTGTTCACTATATAGGATAAACTAAAAATAACCATTCGCAGTATCAATGTCTACCACACCAAAAAAATTGCACAACTCCAATCATAAAAAGTAAAATGAGTGCATCATAAGCATTTTAGTCGGACAATACTAGCAAGGTTGCTTTTGGTTTACCTCTCATGTTTTCCAAAAGCATTCCAAGATGAGTTGCGACGCTGATATTGATACCTCCCCCCCCCCCCCTCCCCCCCGGCCCCGACATTTTTGGTCTACAACAAAAGGAATAGGAAGCCCAAGACTTGAATCTATGGCAAGCCCAACTCATCTTACACTGCTTTTGGCAAAATTCCTTTATTAGGGTTATTTTAGTGTTTTGGTTTGAATATTATGTTATGGTCTAAGCACTTATGTCGATGGGACAAAGTTAGTAGGGACAGCACCAGGATCTATTTGCTGGCATTTCCTTTTGTCCTATTCTTTAGTAGTAGTATATATAGTTTAAATAAGAGAGTTAGAGGGTGTCTAGATATTTGGTAAAAGTTCTTTGTGAACCTGGAGAGAATCAACCTTTTGAACCTTGGGAAAGCTTTGATTAACATATAGTTATCTTGAATCTATGGTTATTATCCATCTTTCTGAAGAGATTTTTATCTTGTGAAACTTTAGTTCATCCAGAGGGCTTATCAGAATGTAATATCATCAAGTGATATTAGCTAGTGACTTAATCAGAAAATATCTACGGTGGAAGGTAGAAGAATTCAAATCCATGGAACATATTGTGGTTGGCTCCTTTTCTATGTGCCACCAACTAATGGCATTGAATGGGATCTAAGTGTTGGCTAGGTAGGCGCCTGTAGTACTAACTACAAACAGAGGATACAAAATTAACCCCATAACCAAAATCTCGTTGCCTTTGTAGAATCTACAAAGTCTATTATTGGTGCTGTGATACTTTTATATCATATACAAGCAAATCAATCCAACACAACTGACTTTTAGTGTTTTGTTTTCATTTTTCTTTTTTTCCTTTTTGAACTTAAGTTTGGGAGGAGAGCACAATTAGAGAAGCGACATACAAGAAAAGGTTTAAAAAAAAAATCGACTTATGAGGCAGTACGGTCGCAGCATACCTATTGCCCACTGTAACATCCCATCGAGCGAAGGAAACCCACCGTCGAGTTCATCATGGTCATTCAACGATTCGTCTGTTTCAGCGTTCCGCGCCAGATGCCCGTTACCATTAGCAGTTGACCAAAATAGGCCTCCGGAAGCTGACTGATTAACCGGTTCAGCCATCGAGATCCCTACAGCCATCACCACTACCACCAACGCAAAGGTCAACAGAATCCGTCCCATTCTATGTACGAACACGAACCGACGGTACAAGTTTGTTTAGTGCTATCTCGGTGATCTGCTTGTTTGGTGCTTGAGTAATTAATCGAAGAAATGGCTTGTACCCGGTACCTTTGTTATTCTATCTCGGCGGTACAAGTTTGTTTGGAGCCTTGGAGCCGCTGGTACCTTGTCAAACTAGGTTTTCTCCTAAACAAATTTTTACTTTACCTTTTTCGGTAGGGAAAATGACATACCTTTGTTATTGTATCTAGGCGGTACAAGTTTGTTTGGAGCCTTGAGCCGCTGGTACCTTGTCAAACTAGCCTAAAGAAATTTTTAATTTAACTTTTTCCGCAGTCAAAATGACATAAAAACCCTTAAATTTTTATAAAAATATCAGTTTTATCCTTAAACGTGTTTTAGCTTCAATAAAACCCGAAGTTTTGTTTAATTTGTTCATTTTTACCCTTATAGCCGATTTCTAGGTAACTTAATGCCAGTAAAACCTTAGATATTTCAAAAATGTTCGGATTTACCCTTAAATTTTTCAAAAATGTTCGAATTTACCTTTACATTGATTTTTTATTTTGATTATTTTTATTATTATTATTATTATTATTATTACATTTTTAAATGTATACAAATATTTTATACATACATTTTTAAATGTATAAAAATATTTTTACTAATATAAATATATTTTTAAAAATATATATACTTGTATTTAGTATTTATATACATTTGAAACCCCATGTATTCTAATGTATTTATTTGTAATTAGTAGGTATAACTATATGTTTATTTCATATAAAAATATATTATATGCATATAAATATAAAAATGCAAATTTATATGGTTTACATTATATAAAAGATATAATTAGATGTATTTGTACATATTACCAAGTATAAATATGTTTAGGGTTTAGGGTTTAGGGTTTAGGGTTTAGGGGTTAGGGGTTAGGGTTTAGGGGTTAGGGTTTAGGGTTTAGGGGTTAGGGTTTAGGGTTTAGGGTTTAGGGTGTAAGGTTTAGGGTTTAGGGTTTAGGGTTTAGGGTTTAGGGTTTTAGGGTTTAGGGTTTTTGGTTTAGGGTTTAGGGTTTAGGGTTTAGGGTTTTAGGGTTTTGGGGTTTTAGGGTTTAGGGTTTAGGGTTTAGGGTTTAGGGTTTAGGGTTTAGGGTCAGGGTTTAGGGTTTAGGGTTTAGGGTTTAGGGGTTAGGGTTTAGGGTTTAGGGTTTAGGGTTTTAGGGTTTAGGGTTTATGGTTTAGGGTTTAGGGTTTAGGGTTTAGGGTTGAGGGTTTTAGGGTTTTAGGGTTTTAGGGTTTTAGGGTTTTAGGGTTTAGGGTTTATGGTTTAAGGTTTAGGGTTTTTTTTTTGTTTTTTTGGGAAAGAGGCCGAAGCCCCGGCAAAGATTTTATAAATTTAGAAAAAGAAAAACAAGAGTTATGTCATTTTTGGACAAACCCCAAAAATGACAAAAATCCAAATATCACGAAGATACCAAAAGTAAAGACTATGCCTAACGACAATGTAACCAACGGAAATACAATTTATTTTATCCCAACTCCACAATCCGGAGTGGTCTTCAAAATTCCATTCCAAAACGACTTGAGCACGCCATCTTTTCTCCCAATCTTCATAAAAATAATCTCTATGTATGCTCCAAATTCCAAAGCTAAGAATAACGCAATTCCCATGATCAAAAATACCCCAAAAATTCCACAATAAAATGAATATAGTTTCTACATTCCAATTCCCAATGAAATCCACAATAGCAATCTTCTTTCTTCTCTCCATCCTTTTATCTTTATTTCCATATAAGTATAGCAAAAGTATAATGCTAAAAATAGACACTCTATTGTCCTCTCTATTCACAATATCCCAATACTTACAATCCTTATCCCTATAGCTCCCAAAAAATAAATCTATACCCAAAATCCCTCTAATTCTTTCCAAAATAACAAAATTAAGATTGCACTTGCTATCAAACCCTCTTCTATGTGTATCAAAAATCTTCAAAAACATTTTCAATAAGGTCTTCCAATTATCTTCCATTCCAACAACTCTCAATAAATTCTTTAAATTTTCTCCATCTTCAACAAAGTTAAAAAGAATATATCCGTCAATTCCATGAATGTAAACACCATGTTTCCATGAAGCATGTTCACTTTTAAGGGAAAAAGTGATAAAAATCTCGAATCCGTCAATTCCTTGAATATACTCTCCTTGTTTCCAAGGCGGAAAATCACTTTTAAGGGAAAAAGTGAGAAAAATCCCAAAACCGTCAATTCCTTGAATAAGCTCATCTTGTTTCCAAGACGGAATTTCACTTTTAAGGGAAAAAGTGATAAAAAATCCCGATTCCGTCAATTCCTTTGATATACACACCTTGTTTCCAAAGCGGGGGTTCACTTTTAAGGGAAAAAGTGATAAAAATCCCAAAACCGTCAATTCCTCTTATATACACGCCTCGTTTCCAAGGCGGAAGATCATAACAATTGAGAAACCCCAATTGAAAATGATAAAAGTCCACTTCATAAGGCCTTAACCAAATGAAACTCGGGATCAAGCCGAGATGCAATTCACTTTTAAGGGAAAAAGTGATAAAAATTCCGAATCCGTCAATTCCTCTTATATACACACCTCGTTTCCAAGGCGGAAGATCATAACAATTGAGAAACCCCAATTGAAAATGATAAAAGTCCACTTCATAAGGCCTTAACCAAATGAAACTCGGGATCAAGCCGAGATGCAATTCACTTTTAAGGGAAAAAGTGATAAAAATTCCGAATCCGTCAATTCCTCTTATATACACACCTCGTTTCCAAGGCGGAAGATCATAACAATTGAGAAACCCCAATTGAAAATGATAAATGTCCACTTCATAAGGCCTTAATCAAATGAAACTCGGGATCAAACCGAGTTGCAATTCACTTTTAAGGGAAAAAGTGATAAAAATCCCAAATCCGTCAATTCCTTTTATATACACGCCTCGTTTCCAAGGCGGATGATCATAACGATTGGGAAAACCCAATTGAATATGATAAAAGTCCACTTCATAAGGTATTAACCAAATGAAACTCGGGATTAAACCAAGTTGCAAATCACTTTTAAGGGAAAAAGTGAGAAAAATCCTAAATCCATCAATTCCTTTTGTATCCGCACCTCGTTTCCAAGGCGGAAGATCATAACCATTGGATAAATCCAAATGGAAATGATAAAAAACCACTTCATAAGGTCTTAACCAAATGAAACTCGAGATCAAACCGAGATGCAATTTACTTTTAAGGGAAAAAGTAATAAAAATCCCATAACCGTCAAATCCTTGAAAATACACACCTTGTTTCCAAGGCGGATAATCACAATAAATGAAAATGAATTCCATATATTGATGAAAAGTGACCACATCATAAGGCATAACCCAAATGATACTCGGGATTAAACCGAGTTGCAATCCAATTTTAAGGGAAAAATTGGTAAAAGTCCTATGACCGTCAATTCCTTTGTAAAAATATTGGAAATGAACTCCTTCATAGTCAACAGAATTCATCCATTTCCAATAATTCCATTTTTGCCCTTTGACCAAAATAAGATTCACACTTCTGTTACACCTCAATCCAATGGTTTTAGTATTATCTCTTTCCTTGTTTTTATAAACGCCATCCAAACTCCAAAAAATTATCACCAAAGTACGACAATTGAAACCCTTCACATAAATATGACCATATTGCCCCTGCCTCCTCTTCCTAATATTCCAAGAAGATTTATTCCCAATAACATTCCAACCATTTGGCAAAACCCACCAAACTCCATTATGATCATTCCGGTCACCATATTTTCCATAATTAGAATGATGCCCAAATTGCCCTTGCTTGTATTCTTTCTCAATTAAGCCCAGAAATCGCAGATTATTACCCCACCCTTTCCTGTCTTCAATTTTTAGTTGCTTATCACAAAACCGATCCATCAAATCCCTATAAATGATTTCATTACATCGAATTCTGACATCCCTCCTTAAAAACTTGCTTTTACCAATCTTCTGAATAAAATACCCAATCACCACATCATTTTTGCAATCCTCGATCAGCCCCTGTTCAAAAGAGAAAAAATGGCTATTTTCATTACTCAAATCTATCTCCTGTCGAGCTTCTAGAAAATCGATAGAATCAAAATCATACACAAACCCATCGTTCACGACATGATCATCCATTTTATTTTTCCCCTAAAATTGACCAAAATACCCTTTGGTCCAGATTTTAAAACTCTCGATTTTATTAATACCCTTCCCTTTTTCCTCCATATCGATATCACAGTCTCTAATCTGCCATCGATTCCTCACCAGCCACCAGGCCAACACCCCACTCGATCCAATCCTCATCTTAATTACGAAATTCATGGAGATAATCAATTTTATTAACAGGAACATTCCACTTCTTGCAGATTTCTTCATTAAGCCCAAGATATCCCAATTTAAGACTGAATATCTTAAGCCTAATATCATCCATAATTATCTTAACAGTGACATCCACCGAATTTCTCTGTTTTCCAAATAATCTTTTATTCCTTTCATTCCAAATGTGATAGATGGAAGCAGCCAAAGCCACCTTTTTGATGAAATTAACAATACTCCTCTTCTTTAAAGAACATTGGAACTCTTTTATTATTTCAAACCAATTGCCTGGTCTGTGATTCAAGTTCACCTTGCTTTTTATCACCTTCCACACTTCCATTGGGTAGCCACATTCGAAAAAGAGATGAGAATGTGAATCCACTTGATTATTACAAAAAACACAACATAAATCATTTGAATCTTTCCATTTCTTCATTCTATCTTGAGTTCTAAGTCTTCCACGAATAGCAAGCCAAAGAATGAAGCAACGGCTTGGAATTCGATTTTGAAACCACACCAAATCATACCAGTCCACCATTGGTTCATTGCAGATAAGGGAAGAGGAAACATGGCTAACAGCAAATGGAACAATCTTGCCTTTAAAATTCAACCAGCAGACTTCATCTTTTTTCTCTCTGATCAGATTAATTACTGGAAATTCATTCAATTGAGGGATCATATTTAACCATTCAGCAGGCCATCTCCAATCAGCATTAACAATGACTTCACTAACTTGGTCCTTAATATTATAACCAGCATTAGTAATTTCCCTATGCGAAAGGACATAACTCAAAGGCCCTAATTGATGCCAATTATCAAACCACATAAACGTATCTTCACCATTACCAATCTGAGTATAAAAATAGTCCCGCACATAAGGCCTTATCTTCAATAAATTCCTCCAACTCCAGCTCATTTTGTCTTTTGATCCCACATCCCAAAAACTCCTACCTTCAAGATGATGAACTTTAACCCATTTCACCCACATAGAATCATGACCACTAATAATCTTCCATATTCTGCTTGAAAGAAGAGCGATGTTCCAATCTCTTAGATTTTTCAATCCAAGCCCACCATAAGTCCTTGGCTTACATATATCATTCCAAGAGACCTTAGCACATCCTTTACTATTTTGCCCACTATTCCACAAAAAATTCCTCATTATTTTTTCTACTTCTTTAATTATACCTTTCGGTAATAACATCACAGAAGCCCAGTAGACAGGAAGAGAAGCAAGAACTGCACTGATCAATTGAAGCCTGCCCGCATAAGAAAGTGACTTATTCTTCCAATCATTGACTCTATTCTTCACTTTATCTATAAGTCCCTTGCAGTCTCTATTAAATAACTTAGTAGAAACTAAAGGAATCCCAAGATATTTCATGGGCAGCTTCCCTTCAACAAAAGGAAGAATTCTTAAAATTTTCCTTTTAACTATATCCTTGACATTCCCAAAAAAAATGTGGCTTTTAGTCAAATTGGGAACAAGACCTGCTGATTTAGCGAAATCATCCATAGCCTTCTTAACTACCTTTATCGACCCAGAATTTCCATGACAAAAAACCATCAGGTCATCGGCAAAACACAAGTGCGTGATTTCCTGTTCTTTGCATCTCCAATGATATTTGAAATCGTTGCTCTCCCTTATACCCCTTTTAAGCATCAGGTTAAACACTTCCATTACAAGGGTAAAAAGGTAAGGGGAAAGAGGGCACCCCTGCCTAAGACCCCTTCTTCCTTGAAAAAACCCATGAAAGTTCCCATTTATATTGATCATAAACGAAGAAGTGGAAACACAGTTCATAATCCACTTTATCATAGTATCATGGAATCCAAACTCTTTCAAAATGCTAAGCAGAAAATTCCAATTGACCGTATCATAAGCTTTTTGAATGTCCACTTTCATAGCACAATGAGCAAATCCCCTATCAATGTGATAGCCCTTGACAAGTTCTTGAGATAGGAGAATATTATCCAATATAGACCTCCCCGGGATGAAAGCCGACTGGTTATCAGAAACCAAACACCCAAGATGCACTCTGATACGATTAACTATAATTTTACTAAGGCATTTATAAAGGACGTTGCAACAAGAAATCGGCCGATAATCAGCAACCTTGTCAGGAGTAGGTATTTTCGGAACTAAAGCAATAACTGTGGCATTTATTTCCTTAAGAATCTTTTTAGACAGAAAAAATTCCTTAACAGCACAGCAAAAATCATCCCCTACAATCCTCCAAGCCTTTTTAAAGAATTTGGAAGAATAGCCATCAGGTCCAGGTGTAACGCCCGTGTTTCTAGGCTTGCCATTTTTAGCAATGTAATAGTCTAGGTTAACCTTGTAACTCAACTTGAAATAATAAGAATGTATTATTTGTGAATTATTTGAATTATGTGATTTATGTGTGTATTTTCTTAATTTTTATAATTTAATGAATTAAGAATAAAATAAGCGTCAAAGTTAAAGTGTGAGATAAGCCCGACATCTTTGCATAAAGTTGTAGTGGTCAAAACAAGGATTCCAGAGATATAAGGAATGCCAAAATCCGAGTTATAACGAAGAAGTTATGACCTGTCGAAGTTTCGCGACAGAACCGACACGACGCCGAGTGACGTAAAATATGAATTTAGAATAGAGCGATATTTAGCCTTAGCGATCCAAACGAAAGTCGTAGATTTCGTTAAACCGAGAGCGTGCATAAAAGGAACGCCTAAATCTGACTTCGTATGAGGAAGTTATGATTTTATGAAGTTTCGACTTAGCAGTATACAGCCCGAATACTCGATTTGAGATCGAGCGGTTTTTAGCCGAAACAATCTAAATGAGAATCGAAGATCTTGTTGTTAGTAGCGAAATGATGAAAAGTTAGGCGAGAACGGACGTCAGACGAAGAAGTTATGAATTTATAACGAAGTTTTTCTGTCCCGGCCTTCTAAAAATAAATAATAAAAATAAAAGTCAAAATTAGTCGACGGAGTCTAAATGAAAGTTGTAGAGCGTAGTCTCACCTTCGCGTGGATATAAAGAACGTCGAAATCAGAGTTCGTATGAAGGAGATATGAATTTCTGAAGTTTAATAAAATATTTAATATTTATTTTTATTTTACTCCGATATTATCCGAAGAGAGGAGAGGCGGTCTATCCGAAGTACGCAGCGCGTACTGCTGTACGCCCCGCGTACAGCGTAGGGCACTCGAGTTCTACGGAGTAGCGAGTCGTATGCAATGACGGAGATGGACCGATGACGTAAGCGCTGACGACCACCGAGGCGTACGCCCCGCGTACGTGCGAGGGTTCAGCACCTATAAAAGGAGACCCGAAGCAGCCGAGTTTCCTTTGCAAATTTCATCATTCTCTCTGGTCCTTTGCCTCGATTTGCGTGCCAATCATACCCCGAAGCCCCGATAATATTCCCGAGCCCCGAAGCGAGATCCGAAGCCCCGAGAATCCCGAAGAGCGTTATTCCCGAGCCGAAGCCCTGCCCGCGAGGAGCCGGTTTTTGTGAAGATCTTCCAGATCTACGGAGAAACACCTCTTCTGCAAGCCGTAGTGCTGCCCGATCATCTTTTGATCAAGTGAGTGTGTAGTTATTTTCATTCCAACACAATATTATGAAGTATTTCCTATAAAATACGTGTTATGTGTATATATTTGGTTGTTATACGTGTGAGTGTATATTCACTCTCTTCTATTTTATAGATCTGATGTATTCTCTATGAAATACGTGTTATGTGTGTATGTCTCATCTGTTATGTGGAATATGTGTTGATTAAAACATGTTATACAAGTTTTTAAACTATGTATAAAAATGTATATTTTTATCTACTAATATGTTGGGTAGAACATGGGTAGATAATTGGTGTGTAATAAACAGATGAGAGGCCTCGGTGTTATTGGTGTTATTCTAGTCATTCAACAGAGTATGGATGACGACCACGGACTATTCTAGACTGTCCTGTGGAACACTAGCAGGCTCATTACCTGTAGGTGTTGTGAACGACGTGTTCACCGGTGTACTCTATCCCCCACATGGTTGCCTTTAGGACACTTAATGTTGAGGAAGCCCCTCTGCAGTAATGTCCATCCCGATGAAAAATCCTGAAATAGGTTCCTTATAATAGACGTTATTTTTAGGAACGTAAGGTGAGGATAACGGGAATGGGTAATCGGGTTTATTGTTGATTGTTGAAATTAAATATAATTATTGTGGGTTGAAAACCCTATATGCTCACCAGGCTCCCAAGCCTGACCCACTCAGTTGATTTATTTTACAGGAAGTGGCGCAAGAGCTTAAGATGGGCGAACATCAAGTTGTTTTGTTTACAAGTCTGTATATGTATATATTTGTTGAATGACTTGTAATGCTATCGTTTATGCTTTATGATCTGTATCGGAACATGACATCCCGACTTTTGAATATGAAATGAAATCATATGTCTTATGAAATGTTTTGATAAATATCTATTTTATCATGTTTTGTTTTTGGGAACAAATTCCGCATCTCTTTTAAAATTAAAAGGATTTACTCTGAAAATTATTTTAAAAAGCATAAATGAAATCGGTCTTTTCTGGCCGAGATTTTTGGGGATGTCACAGTTGGTATCAGAGCATTAGTTTAAGCGAATTAGGAATTTGTAGGATTTCTAAACTTAAACTTAGCATTCTAAGTGGAGATTGAGAGGTGTGTGTCTGTTGGATTTTAGACACGAGCACTAGTTTATTTTAGGAAAGTTGCCTAAAATGCTTTTATGTGCTAAATGTTATATGTTGCCATATATGATATTATTTGTTCGGATCTATGGTTTGTTGCCAACCGGATCTGAAGCTTTATGTGTTTAGGATTCTAAGCGTATATGTACGATATTAGAACTAGCATGTAATCGTTTGGAGTAATAAGGTGAAATTATTCGGTGTATAGATCAAAATGGTGAGAACAAGAAGCAGAGTTGGAAATGCTAATGTAAATAGGAATCAACCGCCTGTAATCGAGCAAGTACCTGTCGTAGCTGCTGCACCTGAGCCGATAACAATGGCTGGTGTACAAATGATGATTCAAATGATGTTGGATCGTCAGATGGAAGAAACAAGACGCCTGCTTAGGCAGAATCGTGAAGAACCGTCAATTCAAGCGGAAGAGCCCGAGGAGAATGGAGGGCAGTCTGAAGGAGAAAACTTTAGTGGGATCATTGGTCAAGACGAACAACCAGTGGTTAGACGCAATAACCAGTATGGAGGAAATGATGGTCGTGGGTGCAAGTATAAGGATTTCATGGCATCCAAACCACCATGCCTATCCGGAAGCCCGACGCCGGTACAAGTTATGGACTGGGTCTCTGAAATGGAGACTATGTTTGAAAGTTGCGAATGCAACAACAGGCAGAAGACCGCTCTTGCGATCCCTCTGCTAAAATCTGGCGTGTTGAGTTGGTGGAAGCTGTTAGCTGACTCTATGCCCAAGGGAGAAGCAAGCAAAATGTCTTGGGAAGACTTTCTGGAACAACTAAAACTGCAATACTGCTCCGAGCAGGACCTTCTGGAAATCAGTAATGAGTTTCAGAATTTGAAGAAAGGGAAATTAAGCGTTACTGAATACGCTACAAGTTTCACGGAAAAGATGAAGTTTATCCCATATTTGGTGCCTACAGAACTCTCTAAGGTCAACAAGTTTGCCCTTGGACTACCAGCGGACTATGGTCCAATGGTTAAGCAAGCAACCACATTGAAAGCCGCCATCTGGGCTGCTAGAAATGTTGAGACCCAGATCAGGGAAAAAGGTCTAGAAAGGTCAGAGGTTGGTGAGAAAAGGAAAATCGATGGATTTTCAGGGTCCAGCAAGAAAAGTAAATTCTCGAAGTCTAGTTCGAGAGGAAGTGGAGGAAAGGTAGAGGCGAAATGGTGCGACAAGTGCAAGAAGAAGCATCATGGGAAGTGTGGCGGGGAAACCACATGCTACAAATGTGGAAAGCCAGGGCATTATGCCAACGAATGCACCTTCACCAAGAATGTTTGTTATGGTTGTGGTGAGGAGGGGCACATCTCAAGGGATTATCCGAAGAAGAAGGAGGCAGCAAGACCCAACATTTCGCCAAAGCCAAAGGTGAGAGCATTCCAGATGACACTGGAAGCTGCTAAAGATGAAGCTGATGTCGCTTCAGGTACCTTTCTCGTTAACAAATTGCCTGCCCAAATTTTATTTGATTCTGGAGCCAACTACTCCTTTATATCGCATGAATTTGGTAGAAAACTAGCTTTGCCTATTGTGAGACTAGATAATGCTTTATTAGTCGAAGTTGCTAGTGGCAAGATTGTACCTGTTAGCCATCATATGAAAAACATTTTAATTGATTTGAATGGGAATAAGTTCCACGAGGAATTATTACCTATAGAACTTAATGGTTTCGACATCGTTTTGGGAATGGATTGGCTTAGTGCCAATGATGCCGAAATTTTATGCAAGAAGAAAATAGTGAAAGTGAATCCGCCTGGAAAGGAATCGTTTATGGTGTATGGAGATAAACGCAGAGTAAATTCTGGAATCATTTCCCTAATGAAAGCCAGAAAGTGTTTGACCAAGGGATGTACATCATATTTAGCATTCGTGATCGATGCTAAGAAGGAAAAGAAGGTGATGCAAAATATTCCCGTTGTGTGTGATTATCCGGAAGTATTTCCCGAAGATCTTCCTGGATTACCGCCCGATCGACAAGTAGAAATTCGTATTGACTTGTTGCCCGGAACAACGCCAATTGCAAAAACACCTTATCGATTAGCATCAACGGAGATGAAGGAGCTAATGATGCAACTTCAGGAGTTATTGGACAAAGGTTTCATTAGACCTAGTTCATCACCCTGGGGAGCTCCGGTGTTATTCGTAAAGAAGAAAGATGGAAGCATGAGGATGTGCATTGATTACCGAGAGCTGAATAAGGCAACAATAAAGAATAGATATCCATTGCCGAGGATTGATGACCTATTCGATCAGCTACAAGGTTCAAGTTATTTCTCAAAGATCGACTTGAGGTCAGGATATCATCAGTTAAAAGTAAGAGAGCAGGATATAGAGAAGACCGCATTCAGAACCCGATATGGACACTATGAGTTTTTGGTTATGTCGTTTGGACTAACCAATGCTCCAGCAGCATTGATGGATTTAATGAACAGGGTTTGTAATCCGTTCCTTGATAAATCTGTGATAGCGTTCATTGATGACATTCTAATTTATTCAAAAAGCCAAGAGGAGCATGGCAGACACTTGCGAGAAGTTTTGGAAGTCTTGAAGAAGGAGAAGCTGTATGCGAAGTTCTCCAAATGTGATTTTTGGATTCGAGAAGTCCAATTCTTGGGTCACGTGGTCAACCAAGAAGGGATAATGGTTGATCCAGCAAAGATCGAAGCTGTGATGAAGTGGGAACAACCAAAAAGTCCCACGGAGATTCGAAGCTTTTTAGGATTAGCCGGATATTACCGAAGGTTTATCCAAGGCTTTTCTTCGATTGCTAGTCCATTAACAGCTTTGACCCACAAAGGAGCTACTTATGCTTGGAGTGATAAGCATAAAGAAGCATTCGAGAAGCTAAAGAAGAAACTATGCGAGGCACCGATACTTTCTCTACCCGATGGAGTTGAAGACTTCGTTGTTTATAGCGATGCGTCTGGTGTTGGATTGGGTTGTGTTTTGACCCAAAGAGATAAGGTGATCGCGTATGCATCTCGACAACTGAAAGAGCATGAAAAGAACTACCTGACTCATGATTTGGAGTTGGCAGCGGTAGTTTTCGCTCTGAAAATATGGAGGCATTACCTCTATGGCACGAAGTGCAAACTTTTCACTGATCATAAGAGTCTCCAATATCTCTTTAGTCAGAAATAATTGAATATGAGGCAACGACGCTGGCTGGAACTACTTAAAGACTACGACTGTGAGATACTTTACCACCCCGGTAAGGCCAATGTTGTTGCTGATGCTCTCATTCGGAAAGTCAATCTTGAAAAGAGAAGGCCAAGAGCATTGAGAATTGAAGTTGTCTCAACCATTTTGGAAAGTATAAAGAAAGCTCAAGAGGAAGCTTCGGCGAAGAATGACCGGAAGGAGGAACGTTTGGGCAAAACGTTGGTGTTCGGTGTAAACAGTCACGGACTGAAGGTGTTCCAAGATCGGATTTGGATACCTAAGACAGGAGGAGTCAGAGATCTTCTGATGGAAGAAGCTCACAAGACCATGTACTCAATTCATCCCGGTAGCACTAAAATGTATAGGGACCTGAAACCCTATTATTGGTGGCCGACGATGAAGCTCGACATTGCGAAGTATGTGGCCGAGTGTGTGACTTGTGCAAGAGTCAAGACACAACATTAGAAACCGTACGGGAGTTTAGAACCATTGCCTGTGCCTATGGGTAAGTGGGAAGACATTACGATGGATTTTATCACTAAACTACCCAGAACAAAAAGCGGTCACGACATGATTTGGGTGGTCGTCGATCGATTCACTAAGAGTGCGCATTTCATAGCAGCCAATGAGAAATGGTCTATGGAAAAGCTTGCGAATTCTTATGTGAAGGAAATTATGAGACTTCACGGTGTTCCGCTAACAATTGTGTCGGATCGTGATAGTCGTTTCACCTCAAGATTTTGGAAAAGTCTACAAGAGGAATTGGGTACCAAGTTGTGTTTAAGTACAGCTTACCATCCGCAGACTGATGGTCAGAGCGAATGGACGATACAAACACTTGAAGATATGCTGAGAGCATGTACCTTGGAATTCCTAGGTAATTGGGATGAACATTTACCTTTGGTAGAATTTTCCTATAATAATAGTTTTCACTCGAGCATAAAGATGGCACCTTATCAAGCCTTGTATGGACAGAAGTGTCGTACGCCGTCTTGTTGGCTTGAGGCTGGGGAAAAACAGTTTATGGGGCCGGAGATAGTCCATCAAACTGCTGAAAAGTTGAAAATAATTAGGGAGAGAATGTTAGCAGCTCAGGATCGTCAAAAGAGTTATGCTGACAAAAAGCGAAGACCGATGACTTTTGAAGTCGGAGATTCGGTTTTGCTTAAAGTCTCGCCGTGGAAGGGACTTATAAGATTTGGAAAAAGGGGAAAGTTAAGTCCAAGGTTTATTGGACCGTTTAAAGTTCTTCAGAGGATTGGGAACCAAGCTTACAAGCTCGAACTACCAGAAGAACTGAATGGAATTCATAACACTTTCCATGTGTGTTATTTGAGGAAGTTCACGGGAGAAGTTCCCGACATAATTCCACTTTCAGAGTTGAGGATCGATGAGAACAAAAGGTTGATTGAGGAACCGGAGGCAATTGTTGACCGAAAGACTAAGAAATTGCGACGTAAGATGGTGGAGTTAGTGCTTGTCCGATGGAAACACACGAATGGGCCAAATCTCACCTGGGAGACGGAGAGTGACATGATGAGTCGCTATCCACATTTGTTTGCTGGTGTGTGATTCCGGGGACGGAATCATTCTAAGGTGGAGAGAATTGTAACGCCCGTGTTTCTAGGCTTGCCATTTTTAGCAATGTAATAGTCTAGGTTAACCTTGTAACTCAACTTGAAATAATAAGAATGTATTATTTGTGAATTATTTGAATTATGTGATTTATGTGTGTATTTTCTTAATTTTTATAATTTAATGAATTAAGAATAAAATAAGCGTCAAAGTTAAAGTGTGAGATAAGCCCGACATCTTTGCATAAAGTTGTAGTGGTCAAAACAAGGATTCCAGAGATATAAGGAATGCCAAAATCCGAGTTATAACGAAGAAGTTATGACCTGTCGAAGTTTCGCGACAGAACCGACACGACGCCGAGTGACGTAAAATATGAATTTAGAATAGAGCGATATTTAGCCTTAGCGATCCAAACGAAAGTCGTAGATTTCGTTAAACCGAGAGCGTGCATAAAAGGAACGCCTAAATCTGACTTCGTATGAGGAAGTTATGATTTTATGAAGTTTCGACTTAGCAGTATACAGCCCGAATACTCGATTTGAGATCGAGCGGTTTTTAGCCGAAACAATCTAAATGAGAATCGAAGATCTTGTTGTTAGTAGCGAAATGATGAAAAGTTAGGCGAGAACGGACGTCAGACGAAGAAGTTATGAATTTATAACGAAGTTTTTCTGTCCCGGCCTTCTAAAAATAAATAATAAAAATAAAAGTCAAAATTAGTCGACGGAGTCTAAATGAAAGTTGTAGAGCGTAGTCTCACCTTCGCGTGGATATAAAGAACGTCGAAATCAGAGTTCGTATGAAGGAGATATGAATTTCTGAAGTTTAATAAAATATTTAATATTTATTTTTATTTTACTCCGATATTATCCGAAGAGAGGAGAGGCGGTCTATCCGAAGTACGCAGCGCGTACTGCTGTACGCCCCGCGTACAGCGTAGGGCACTCGAGTTCTACGGAGTAGCGAGTCGTATGCAATGACGGAGATGGACCGATGACGTAAGCGCTGACGACCACCGAGGCGTACGCCCCGCGTACGTGCGAGGGTTCAGCACCTATAAAAGGAGACCCGAAGCAGCCGAGTTTCCTTTGCAAATTTCATCATTCTCTCTGGTCCTTTGCCTCGATTTGCGTGCCAATCATATCCCGAAGCCCCGATAATATTCCCGAGCCCCGAAGCGAGATCCGAAGCCCCGAGAATCCCGAAGAGCGTTATTCCCGAGCCGAAGCCCTGCCCGCGAGGAGCCGGTTTTTGTGAAGATCTTCCAGATCTACGGAGAAACACCTCTTCTGCAAGCCGTAGTGCTGCCCGATCATCTTTTGATCAAGTGAGTGTGTAGTTATTTTCATTCCAACACAATATTATGAAGTATTTCCTATAAAATACGTGTTATGTGTATATATTTGGTTGTTATACGTGTGAGTGTATATTCACTCTCTTCTATTTTATAGATCTGATGTATTCTCTATGAAATACGTGTTATGTGTGTATGTCTCATCTGTTATGTGGAATATGTGTTGATTAAAACATGTTATACAAGTTTTTAAACTATGTATAAAAATGTATATTTTTATCTACTAATATGTTGGGTAGAACATGGGTAGATAATTGGTGTGTAATAAACAGATGAGAGGCCTCGGTGTTATTGGTGTTATTCTAGTCATTCAACAGAGTATGGATGACGACCACGGACTATTCTAGACTGTCCTGTGGAACACTAGCAGGCTCATTACCTGTAGGTGTTGTGAACGACGTGTTCACCGGTGTACTCTATCCCCCACATGGTTGCCTTTAGGACACTTAATGTTGAGGAAGCCCCTCTGCAGTAATGTCCATCCCGATGAAAAATCCTGAAATAGGTTCCTTATAATAGACGTTATTTTTAGGAACGTAAGGTGAGGATAACGGGAATGGGTAATCGGGTTTATTGTTGATTGTTGAAATTAAATATAATTATTGTGGGTTGAAAACCCTATATGCTCACCAGGCTCCCAAGCATGACCCACTCAGTTGATTTATTTTACAGGAAGTGGCGCAAGAGCTTAAGATGGGCGAACATTAAGTTGTTTTGTTTACAAGTCTGTATATGTATATATTTGTTGAATGACTTGTAATGCTATCGTTTATGCTTTATGATCTGTATCGGAACATGACATCCCGACTTTTGAATATGAAATGAAATCATATGTCTTATGAAATGTTTTGATAAATATCTATTTTATCATGTTTTGTTTTTGGGAACAAATTCCGCATCTCTTTTAAAATTAAAAGGATTTACTCTGAAAATTATTTTAAAAAGCATAAATGAAATCGGTCTTTTCTGGCCGAGATTTTTGGGGATGTCACATCAGGCGCTTTGTCATCATCAATATCAAAAAGAGCAGCCTTGATTTCCTCATTTGTAACTTCTTTTATCATCTCAAGAGCTTGCAGGTTATCAAGTTTTTTGGAAAACAACCTTTCCGGATTGACGATAGGATCCACAGCATGTTCCACTCCAAGAAATTCGCTAAAATAATCAACTATCACTTTAAAAGCCTCCTGCCCTTCCTTCCAATTTCCATTTCCGTCAAGAATTGTTTCAATTCTATTTCTGTTAATTTTTCCTTTTACAACTTTATGAAAGTAAGCTGTATTAGCATCTCCTTCCTTAAGCCATTGAATTTTTGCTCTTTGCTTTAAGTAACACTCTTCTTCCCAGCTATCTTTCAGAAAAGATTGAAGGTAAATTCCTTCTTCAAATCTCAAATCTTCATTATGAGGATCAATGTCAAGACAATTTTGGATCCTACATAACTCTTCTCTATACTTGAAAACTTTTTCTGCATAATTGCCATGGATCTTTAACAAATTCCTAAGAGGCTTCTTTAGGATTTTCAACTTCTGACACAACCTGAACATCCCATGCCCCTCAATTTCAGAATTCCAAAAATTTTCAACAATGGGAAGAAAATTATCAACCAACACAAGAGAATTGACAAACTTGAAAGGCCTTATCCTGAACTTCTTTTTAACTGGGAATTTGATAATCATAGGACTATGATCTGAATTCCTGTAGGGCTGAAAATTAGCAAACACATTGGGAAAGTCTTCAATAAGTTTCAAATTTCCCAAAACACGTTCAAGTTTTTTCAAAGCTCCAGCAGCTCCCCGCGGTCTTTGATTCCACGTGTAATGTAACCCATTACGATTAATATCTTGGACTTCAATACGATTAATGCATTCATTGAATTCCACCATACCCCTCGTTATTTTAGAACTACCAGCCATCGAATCCACCAGCTCCCTAGTAACATTAAAATCGCCAGCTATCAACCAAGGGTGACCATCAACCAAATAAAAATGCTTTTCCAACGAATCCCAAAGCTTTCTTCTATCTATATAATAATTGCAGACATAGACAAAAGAACAAAACAACCTCTTATTCTCTTTAATGAAAAGGACTTGACAATGCATCACCTGGCTATTAGCATCTAGCGGCATGACAACAACTTCATCCGGATCCCATCCAATAATAATACGAGTGCCTTTAGGGCTCACATCTTGATTTGAAATCCACATCCAGTTCCCAAAAACATTATTACACGTTGTTTGCAACTTATTAAATCTCAGCTGAGACTCAAGAATAGCAAACAAAGACAAATTATTGCTTCTAATTACATTCTTTATTTCCTCCTGTTTAGGCCTTAAATTCGAACCCCTCACATTCCAGCACCCTATATTCATCATCATTGATCAACAGTTAAATTTTCGGTGTTTGTCTCCTGGCCACCTCCAGTTAAAATCATCTCCTGGTCAATTTCATCTAAATAAGACATATCCCTTAATCCCAAATCAGCAAGCACATCAAAGGGGTTTTGCGATAATATCTCATCTTGATTATCTTTTTCTGAAGTAGAACCTGTATTGTCAAAGTTAGAACTAACTTTTAAATCCACTTGCTTTTTAGGAACATACACCTTTTTTTGGTTTTCTTCTTTTTTCCCCTGCATTCCTTCTTTTCTAGCATTAAAATTTTCAATAACATTTTTAACTCTTATCCCCATTTTTTCTTTTGGAATAAACACCCGTGTACCATTCACTTTCCCACTTTTATCCTCTTTTGACTGAAATACCCCTTTCTCCTTCCCATCTTTTTTGAGATTGCCCACAGCAAATTTCGAATAATTTCCCCCATTATTTCGATTTTCAGCCCCTTTACTGTTTCGATCTTCTTTCTTGGCTCCTTTTTGCTTTTCTTGTTCTTCAATTTGTTTGTTATTATTCTTTCTTTGCTCACCCACCTCTATAGAATTTCCTTCATTGCTACCAACTTTAACTCCTTCACTAACAGGTTTCGTGTTTTTCTCCAAGGACTTAATTAAATCCACTTTTCCTTCTTCATTAATAACCACACCAGTATTGAACTTCTGCCCTTTGTTGTTTTTCTTTGTGACTAAAATGAAACCATCATCATCAACTTTCTCTTTTTTCCCATCTTCTTCTCTGTTGACAGCAACATCAGCAACATTATCAATTTTTAACCCATTAAGAATCCCACAATTGCTATTTTTATGCCCATAAATTTTACAGTGATTACAAACATCAGGTCTCCATGCATACTCTACCCTGCATTTTGACTCAACTTTTTCTCCTGTCCCAAAATCTATTGAGACCACACTTAACTCTTTCATCCATTCTGATTCTGCTGACATTTCCACAAGAAATCGCATGAATGCTGGCCTTCCCCAATGTTCATTACACATTTTTTGAGTGATTTTATCCATAGCAATTGGTTTCCCAATCTCATTTGCAATCAAAGTAATTCCTTTGTTGTTCCAATACTCCAAAGGAACATTAAACACTTTAACCCATACAGGAACTGAATTAATTTGAGGTTTACTGAGCACTAGACCTGGCCTCCATCTTTGAACAAACATAGGCACATTATTGATCAGCCATGGACCTCCCTCCAGCACACTCATCATGCCTTCCTTTGAATCAAATTTAAAGAAAAAGAATCCTTCATCATTTACCATTATATCCTTCAGCCCAAATATCTTCCACATCTTAAAAGAAAAGTGATTAACAGTTGGAAACGCAAGTTTTTTCCCCACAAAAAATCCATACAAAGTTGCATGATAAGGAGCTCCACCCAACATTAAATCTGCATAAGGCAACTCAACTTTCCCATTAGGCTTCCCATCAACTTTTGGAATTACTTTGATATTAAGATCCACCACATTATTTGTTGATTCAACCATACGTGCATAAGATTTTTTATTGAAATCACTAACCAACTTAGCTGCAGGGGAAATAACAGGTTTCGAAAAATCCATGTTCAAGAAATTAGCTCCCTGTTCCTTCTTCATATTATTACCAGAATCAACTTCCAAATTCCCATTCTCATTCATTGAATCTTTCATATCTTCATCATTACAATTAGTAGGACAACTAATTGGGCCAATAGGATTATCATCAAAGACCAAAGGAGTACCTGAATTAACTGGAGCAGCTTGCGAAAAAGGAAATTTTCCCAAAATGCCCTTGCCATCATTTGTTTCAATTACAGAACCAGGGGCTGAAGAAGACGATCCAGTCTTCATTATCTTCGAAGAATTGAGGCCCTTGGAATAATTCGATTCATCAACTGGCGACTGAGAAGAAGATCGATTAGCACTAGTATTTTCCTTTGAAGAATTAAATCCCTCGAGCATGTTTGATGTTACTGGCAGCATCACAAATCCTTTTTCCTCAACCATTTCATTCCTCAATTTAGATACCTAATTGGTTTGATTTTGTTCTGCGATTCCAATTTCTTCCCATCCGCAATCACCTTCTCAAAAGCATTAAGCTCCGATTTAATGAACTCCGGATCGATATTTTCCTTGCCATATCCGGTTTTAATAACATCACGTATTCCAGCTCTAAGCACAACCTTCGATATTTCAATTGGAGATTTCGAATTCAAATATTTCTTCTCTTCCTGAATTCGATTAGCCTTAGATTCCATTTTCTCTTTCAATCGAATATGTTTGTTCCCAGAATAAGGCGAAAATTCCTTGTGAACAGCTCTTCTACCTCTTCGCTTAGCTCCAACATCAGCTTCCAATTCTTCTTCGTATAATTTTTTGTTATCCGGATCAGGAGGATCAGTGTAATTCATGCCGAACATATTTCCAATTTTCCCGAACATCCCACTTCCAATCGTATAAACAATTGAAGATGAATTTAGAGTAAATTCAATTAATGATGGTGGAATTCCGGCACCGGTAAGAGCTCCGATCAACCAGAATTCCCAGCAAGTCACTCACGAAAACAGGAACAAACGAGAGAGAATCCTAGAGAGAGAAAGTTAGAGAGAGAAAAAGTTTTAGCAAATGACTTGGGTTTAGGGTTTAGGGCTTAGGGTTTAGGGTTTTAGGGTTTAGGGTTAGGGTTTAGGGTTTAGGGTTTAGGGTTTAGGGCTTAGGGTTTAGGGTTTTAGGGTTTAGGGTTAGGGTTTAGGGTTTAGGGTTTAGGGTTTAAGGGTTAGGGTTTAGGGTTTAGGGTTTAGGGGTTAGGGTTTAGGTTTTAGGGTTTAGGGTTTAGGGTTTAGGGGTTAGGGGTTAGGGTTTAGGGTTTAGGGTTTAGGGTTTAAGGTTTAGGGTTTAGGGGTTTAGGGTTTCGGGTTTAGGGTTTAGGGTTTAGGGTTTAGGGTTTCTGGTTTTAGGGTTTTAGGGTTTAGGGTTTAGGGTTTAGGGTTTAGGGTTTAGGGTTTTAGGGGTTTAGGGTTTAGGGTTTAGGGTTTTTTTTTTTTGGATAAAAGGGGAAAACCCTTGGCAGAATTTATTGAAAAGAAAAAACAATACAAGGAAGGAGGGCAACCGCCCAAAAAACCTAACTACAAACCTAACAACAAAGCTACAAAACAAAAAAACAAAAACCACAAAAGCATCAAAACCTAACTATACAAAGCCAACCGATCCACTTCCAAGTCCAACTCCAACACAAGGAGTGAAACCAAGCATAACTACCAAGGAAATAAACAATAAAATCAAATCCTAAAAACTTCCATCTCACGAAAGCTTCAAAATCTTCGATCTTCACATAGCTTCCAATCTTCCACCAAGTCAAAACCCAAAAAATGGCCTCATACTCAAACGAATAGTCCAAGGTTTGAATAATGTTAGTCTTCCCATGCTTCCAAGAAACATCCAAATCAAGAGAATCATTGGCCAAATCACTCAAATCATCAATAATTTTCAAATTTCTCCAAACCAAACTAAAACCGATAATAGCAATCAACTTAGAACTTTGAACTATATTCTTCATGCAATTCTTCCCAATTTTCTCCAAAATATAATTGTTTAACTTCATTCCAATCTTCACTTTAAAATCCAATAAGCTCCAATAAATAATCCCATTATCCATCACAAATTCATTGAGCCAATTCCCAAAAAAAATCTTTTATGTCTTTCACAAAATTTCCCATTTCCTCTTTAGCTAATAAAAGAGTCTTCAAAATCCAAGAAAGTATGATGCTAAAACTGATATCTCCCAACAAATTCCACCATTTCCAAATCATCTTCAAATTGTCTTCAACTTCTTTCTTGCCCGAACTAAGCCAATTACTCTTCAACAAATCTTCCAATATATTAATCCAAGAATTCCGAAAATGCCCTTGGATAAAACCCCATCCTCTAGCATAAAGATAGCTCATAAGCACAATTATACCACAATCCTCAAGATTAAAACAATCCAAATCGCCAACTTTCTTCTTAGGGATCAATCCAAAAATATGAAACCCGTCAATTCCTTTTTTAGTGGGAGTATTCCAAAAATACCCGTGAAGGTTAATCCTTAAAAAATTAAGTATAAAACCTCCAAATTCCACATCAAAGGCAAAAAAGCCAATGATAACCGGGATGGACCGGTTTGCATTAAAATTTTGGTAAAACCAAAAAGAATATAAGGTCCCAAAGTGGTTGTTTTTATGAGAACAAAGGAAACAACCAACCCAATTATGGTACAGTCTAAGGTTAACGTACCCAATCCAGTGTATTGACGGGTAAATATCCTACCACTTGCTAATCGAACTAGCAATGGCACCCACTAAAGTGGAGATTCCTAGTTGCCTAGGAAGAAAATTCCAACTAACGGGGATCAAACCCATTTGCTTTAAAGAATTGACCACTTCAAAGGAAAAAATTCCAATGAAATCTGGGATAAACCAGACAGCACTAAGCAAAAAAGGATCCATAAGGCTCCAAATGTGGTTGTTTTTATGGTTATAAAGGAAACAACCAACCTGTAAGTGGTACAGTCTAAGGTTAACGTACCCAATCCCGTGTATTGTCGGGTGAATATCCCACCACTTGCTAATCGAACTAGCAGTGGCACCCACATAAGTGGAGAATCCTAGTTGCCTAGGATAAAAACACCAACTAATAGGGATCAAACCCAAATGCAATAAGAAATAATCCACTTCAAAGGAAATATTTCCAATGAAATCCGGGATAAACCAGATAGCAGTAACCATACACTTGTGCCATAAGACCTTAAAGTGATTGTTTTTATAGTTACAAGGGAAACAACCAACCCATTTGTGGTACAGTTTAAGGAAAACGTACCCAAACCCTGGTATTGACGGGTAATTATCCCACCACTTGCTAATCGAACTAGCAGTGGCACCCACCAAAGTGGAGACTCCAAGTTGCCAAGGAGGAAACCAACCAATAATGGGGATAAAACCCATTTGCAAAATGAAATCCACATCTAAATGAATATTCCTCAAGAAAATCGGGATAAAACCGATAAGCAAAACAATTTTTAAAGGAAAATTGTTAAACCCAAACCCGTCAATTCCTTTAATCATCAAAAAAGTCATGATTTTTCTCACCAATTGGAACACCCCACTTCCTTTTAACAACATTATCAAATCCCAAAAAGACACCTTTAAGACCAATAAGCTTTAAACGAATTTCTTCAAAGATGTTCAAAGCAATTTTCCTCTCTTCAGATTTTCCATTTCTAAAAAGCCTGCAGTTTCTTTCTCTCCAAATGAAATAAACAGAAGCAGCAAAAGCAATCTTCATGATAAAAACTTGAATGCTTTTCCCTTTCAACAAATCTTGAAATTCTTCAATTATGGCTTTCCATCCATGAGAATTAATAGTAAATCCCACTTTGTCTTTCACCAAATTCCAGACAAGAGAAGAAAACGAGCATTCAAAGAAGAGATGATTGTGCGAGTCAGGCTGCTTATTACAAAAAACACATTTGAGATTCTTATTTTTATCCCAAAATCTCATTCTATCCTGAGTCATCAATCTCTCCTGGATAGCAAGCCATAAAATGAAGCTAAGCCTAGGGATACATTGTTTGAACCAAACTAAATGAGCCCAAGGAACCTTCTGACCGCAAAAATTTATGTCACTCCAAACTTGACGAATGTCAAATTCAACCACTTGTCCGTCCCTTTTCCTCCATAAAACTCTGTCGGCCACCATAGGATCAAGAATCGGTAATTGATGATCTCTCAATTGAGGGATAAGAGTGATCCACTCCGAAGGCCAAAACCAAGAATTGTCCACAATAACATCCTTGACCTTGTCAGTGATTCTGAAACCAGCATTAGTAATATCTCTTGGCGAAAGAACATTCGAGAAAGCACCCAATTGATGCCAATCATCATACCACATAAAAGAATTAGCCCCGTTCCCGATCTTGGTAAAAAAATGATTTCTAAATTTGGTTCTCAATCTAATCAAGTTCCTCCAGCTCCAACTGAGGTCCTGTTTTTCCTTAACATCCCAAAAACTTCTACCCTTAAGAACATGAATGTTTATCCATTTAACCCACAAAGAGTCAAAGTTAGATAAAATCATCCATATTCTTTTAGATAGAATAGCTTTATTCCAAACTCTAAGATTTCTGAGACCCAACCCCCATTCTCAACAGGTTTACAGATGGAAGACCATGATATTTTAGCTCTTCCCTTCTTGGATTCATCATAGTCCCACAAAAAATTCTTCATCAGTTTCTCAATTTCCTTGGTAATAGAAGCCGGAATAAGCAAACAAGAAGCCCAATAAACAGGAAGGGAGAACAAAACCGAAGATATGAGCTGAAGTCTTCCCGCATAAGAGAGATATTTGTTTCTCCAATCACCAATTCTACATCGGACTTTATCAACAAGTCTTTTGCAGTCTCGAATAAACAATCTTGTAGAAATGAGAGGAATACCCAAATATCTCATTGGAAGTTTCCCTTCAACAAAGGGAAGAGTGTCAAGAATTTTCCTTTTAACATCAGCCTTGACATTCCCAAAAAAAATATGGCTTTTAGAAAAATTTGGGTGAAGGCCTGCAACTTTAGCAAATTCGTCAAGGCTGTCTTTAATAACCCTGACCGAGGCTTTATTACCATGACAGAAGATCATTAGATCATCCGCAAAACACAAGTGTGTGATTTTAAGATGCTTGCACTTCCAATGAAACTTGAACAAAGGCTCATTCCTTATTCTTCTTTGAAAAATCAAATTGAAACTTTCCATCACCAGGGTAAAAAGATACGGAGATAAAGGGCAGCCCTGACGAAGACCTCTTTTTCCATCAAAATATCCATGAAAGGATCCATTCATACTAATCATGTATGAAGGAGAGCTCACACACTGCATGATCCATTTTATCATTGTCGGATGGAATCCAAAGTGAAAAAGGATATTTTGAAGAAATGACCAATTCACCGTGTCATACGCTTTCTGGATATCAACTTTAAGAGCACATCTAGAATAACCGCGATCTCTGTGATAACCCCTAACCAATTCTTGGGAAAGAAGAATATTGTCTGTGATGGATCTACCCGGAATAAAAGCAGATTGGTTATCCGCAACAATAGAACCCAAATGGTTTCTTATTCTTCCCACAATGAGCTTACTGATGCATTTGTAAATGACAGAACAACATGAAATAGGTCTAAAGTCACTAACTTTCCCAGGAGAATTAACTTTAGGGACTAAAGCAATGACAGTAGAATTTATTTCCTTGAGCATTTTGCCATTAGCAAAAAATTCCTTGACAGCCGAACAGAAATCCTCGCCAATAATAGACCACATGGATTTGAAAAACTTAGCCGAGTACCCATCCGGTCCAGGAGCTTTATCATCATCAATGTCAAAAAGAGCAGTTTTAATTTCTTCATTTGAAACAATCTTGACCATATCCACAACATCAACAAGGTCCAGTTTATTAATAAAAAGGGAATCCGGAAGATAGATCTCATCGCAAGTCACCTCTTTTCCAAGAAAATCCTGGAAGTAGTCAACAAATTCTTTATAAATAGCCTCCCCTTCCAGCCACTCTCCATGACAATTCATAATAGCCTCAATTATGTTTTTGTGCATTTTCCCTTTAACAATTCTATGAAAAAATTTAGAATTGCTGTCACCCTCCTTTAGCCACTGGATTTTAGCTTTTTGTTTTAAAAATTTCTCCTCCTTATCATGAGCTATCTTGAATTCACCAAGAAAAATAGCTTCCAGCTCACGAAGATGAGAATTATAAGGATCCGAATCCAAATCCACTTGAACCGATTCCAGCTCTTTTCGAAAATGGTTAACATTTTCCGAAAAATTTCCCTGCATCTTTAAGAGTTTGCGAATTGGCTTCTTGAGACTTTTAAGCTTTTGCGTTAAAATAAACATTTTAACTCCTTGAATATCAAGATTCCAGTGCCTTTCAACAATCAAATTCAGCTCAGGACAGAGGGTAAGAACATTGGGAAATTTAAAAGGAAGCACCTTAAATTTAGATCTTGAAGGAATTTTAATGATGACCGGACTATGATCAGAAATCCCATAAGGAAGAAATGAAGCACAGATAGAAGGAAATTGATCCAGAAGTTTGCAGTTGCCCATGACACGATCAAGTTTCTTCATAATTCCATTTAATCCTTTCGGTTTTTGATTCCAAGTAAAATTCAATCTGTTACAATTAATATCTTGAATTTCAAGAGTATTAATGCAGTCATGAAATTCCACCATCCCTTTAGTGAATTTGGAAGATCCAGCAGAGCTTTCACTAGGATTGAGGGTAACATTAAAATCACCCCCAATAATCCATGGATCTTCATTGACAAGACCTTTATGATGCACAAGGGAAGACCACAAAGCTCTTCTATCAATGTACTTATTGGCAGCATAAACAATGGAACAGTAAACAAATTTGTTGTTTGAAGGAAACCAAACTTTACAATGAATAACTTGATCGCATTGATCAATCAAGTTAAAATCAAAGAGGAGAGGATTCCATCCCAAAATAATGCGGAAAGTACTCCCTAAATTCCCCTTGACAGCAGTCCACTTCCAATTCCCAAAGATATTATCACACTTCTCATTAAGTTTATTCAAGCTAACTTGAGATTCAAGAATAGCTAATAAACTCAAATTATTTTCCTTAATAAAATTCTTTATTTCTTTTTGCTT
Organism: Lactuca saligna; assembly: GCF_052625555.1. Lineage (NCBI taxonomy): Eukaryota > Viridiplantae > Streptophyta > Magnoliopsida > Asterales > Asteraceae > Lactuca > Lactuca saligna. The sequence goes on along the minus strand of NC_136420.1, from coordinate 13,337 downwards.
AGGAGCCTGATTAAGACCCCTAATATTCCAAATTCCAAAATTAAGCGACATTGGAAAAGCCTTCCATGATGGTATCATCCGAAGGGATACCTCCTATAACTTCCATTTGATCAACATTATCCAAGTAATCAAGATCAATATCTTGCATACATTTCCTGGAATAATCCAATTGGTTGTCATCTTCCAAACCCTTTAAAACCTCAAATTTATTGCTAGATAAAATAATCGCAGGATCTTGATATTTCTCAACTTTTGGACTTTTATCAAAGTTAGAGCTAATCTTAAAATCATCTCTAGACTTTGGAACATACTTCAGCCCACTGCCTAAGTTTTTTCTATTTTCAGGAATCAAATTCGGATCTTTGTGAGAGGAGAAAGCATGCGAAATCCCCTGAACATTATTCCCTCCTGCGCCAGTCCTAGCAATAATATTTCTGCTCGAACCATTAGAACTTTTACTATTCTGCCCCTGTTCAAAATTAAGACCGAAGGATCTTCCACTCGCATATTGATTCTTCCCATTTTGCCCCTGGATTCCTTTACCCTTATTCCATTGATTACCGCCAAAATTGTTTCCATTTTTTTCGAAATTATTCCCTTTTTGCCCCTGGTTTCCAACAGAGTTTTTTTCTCCACTATTCCCTTTTTGCCCCTGATTTCCAGCAGAATTTCTAGCCGCATTCCTTCCATTGCCTTGATTTTTCCCAAAATGCCCTTGAGAAAAATTCTGATTTTTGATCCCATTTCCTTCCTTGTTCTTTTCTCCTGTATTTATTCCTTTATTTCTTTTAACCACCGTTTGGAACCCATCTTTATCTTCTTCAACTTTTTTTGTGCTCGCAATAAGAACTTCCATTAAATCAACTTTAGTCCCATCCTTATTTTGATCATCAAGTTTAGAATTCACTGTAACGTTGGCCTCCTTAGCTATTAAAATGCCACAAGTATTATCTTTATGCCCATAGACCTTACAGTGGGAGCATTTGGAAGGATTCCAAGCATATTCAATTTTGCATTTTGACAGAATTCTTTCACCTGTAGTAAGATCCGAAGAATACACATGAACTTCTGTAAGCCAATCTTTAGCAGCAGACATTTCTATTAGAATTCTCATGAAGGCCGGTCTTCCCCAATGCTCTTGACACATTTTTGCTGTATGAGCATCAACATCCAATGGCTTTCCAATCTCCCAAGCAATGTGACTCAGTCCTGTTCCATTCCAATATTCAAGAGGAACATTATATATTTTGACCCAAACAGGAACTTTGTCATGTTGATCTTTAGCTGAGCTTACACCAGTGGTCCATCTTCTAACAACAAGAGCACTGTCAAAAATCATCCAAACTCCTCCCTCTAACACAGAATTCATGCCTTGTTCAGTGCTAAATCTGAAAAAATAAATTCCTTCATCATTTACCATCACTTCTTCTAATCCATGTTTTTTCCATGTGTTGTGAGCAAACTTGTTAACATTAAAGAAATTAACATGTTTGTCAATGAAATATCCATAAAGGGTGGTCTTAAAGGGGCTGCAACCTTTAAGAATATCACATATTGGCATTTCCACCACTCCTTCAGGTAATTCCGCATTCTTCTTAACCTTAGAAATAAGGTTTGCTGCATTGAGCTTCTTCCCACTAACTTTCTCAGCATATGACACAGGTTCATTAGCTTTTGATTCATCCAAAGGCAATATGGGAGTGATCATATTCACCTTGTTCTTTAACTCCCCATTCTTCATTTGTTCCAGCATGTTTTCAGTGATGAGAAGCCCTCCATTACTATTCCGAATACTTCCTTTATTATCCTCATCTTCATCAACCATCATTTGGACATTAATGCCCTTATCATCCGGATCAGCATAAATTGAAATTAAACACTCCCTTTTTCCCAATATCAATATGATTGAACTTGCTAGGGAATTGAAATTTAATCTCATTGCACACTTGTTCCAGCTGTGTACTCACCATTTTATCAATTTCAATTTTCCTTTTCTCTTTCTTTTCCTTAACCACAGATTGCAAAGAACAAATTTCTTGAAGATCAACACTCACTGGCTCATTTAAATTCAGCTTAGGATCCCCTTCAGGAAAAAGTTTGATCACAGTTTCACCAACTTTTTGAAGACCATCAGAAGCTTCAAACTCGGAAGAATTCTTCATACTAACCGAGGAAGGAAAAAGTGAATAGGAGGACTTGATTGGAATTCGATTCTTCCCAAAATTTGCTTCAGCCAGTTTTTTGACTTTGCTAGTGCAAAGTTTGTGAATTATTTTTTCTTTTTTCTTATCGGACAGGTCTTTCCAATTCATCAGTATCTCATTCCTTTGACTGACCAAGGAAATCTTCTTTACATCATCAATAGCATCCGTCTTATCATCATCAGCTTCTATTCCATTGTTGTATTTCTTCTTCGTAAATCTCAATCCATGAACAAATCCTTCTTTTTCATTTACAGATAAACCATTCCAAAAATCGATCATAGCATTTTTCTCTCCTGGACTACAAAGTTGAGTAATATCCTTTTCAAATTTAACAACTGATTGACTTAGAACTTCAATTGAATCCGTCACATCTTTTGTGGAATTAACCGAACCATGAAAAATAACAGAAGGAGAAGAGCACTCGGTATTAAACAAACAGGGACTAACATGATTTTTCAAATTAGCGACATCAGGGGTAATTTGTGGATTCAAATTCGAACAATTAGGAAGAATAGCTTCATTTTTCACTGCAGGAGGAGAATCAAAGACCATACTAACCAGTTTGGAATTTTCGGCATTACCAGCTTCAGACGGGATAATAGAACTGATCGGAAGAGCTTCAGATTCAAACTTGTTGACAAGGGAGGAGACCGATTTAGCTTGGGATGAATCAATCAATTGATTGGATTCAGAATCCTGAACGAATTTGAGCTTATTCTTCGACTTCACATTTTTTCCTTTTTTTTCATTATAACATCGGGTTCCAAATCAGGTGGAACACCCTCCATAATTCGATCAAACAGTATCCCTAGATCAAACAGGAGAAGAGGAACAAATTGAGATCAAATTTGTTGAAAACGATTGCCGGAAAAGAGATCGGTGCCGGAAAAACAGTTGGAAAACGAGGGAATCGCCAGAGAAGAGAGAGAAACAAAGAGAGAGAAAGTGGGTTTGGGTTTAGGATTTAGGGTTTAGGGTATAGGGTTTAGGGTTTTAGGGTTTAGGGTTTAGGGTTTAGGGTTAAGGGTTTAGGGTTTTAGGGTTTAGGGTTTAGGGTTTAGGGTTGACGGTTTAGGGTTGAGGGTTTAGGGTTTAGGGTTTAGGGTTTTAGGGTTTAGGGTTTTAGGGTTTTA
>NC_136420.1:2500-7500 GCF_052625555.1 Lactuca saligna | reverse complement strand
GGTTTAGGGTTTAGGGTTTAGGGTTTAGGGTTTAGGGTTTAGGGTTTAGGGTTTAGGGTTTAGGGTTTAGGGTTTAGGGTTTAGGGTTTAGGGTTTAGGGTTTAGGGTTTAGGGTTTAGGGTTTAGGGTTTAGGGTTTAGGGTTTAGGGTTTAGGGTTTAGGGTTTAGGGTTTAGGGTTTAGGGTTTAGGGTTTAGGGTTTAGGGTTTAGGGTTTAGGGTTTAGGGTTTAGGGTTTAGGGTTTAGGGTTTAGGGTTTAGGGTTTAGGGTTTAGGGTTTAGGGTTTAGGGTTTAGGGTTTAGGGTTTAGGGTTTAGGGTTTAGGGTTTAGGGTTTAGGGTTTAGGGTTTAGGGTTTAGGGTTTAGGGTTTAGGGTTTAGGGTTTAGGGTTTAGGGTTTAGGGTTTAGGGTTTAGGGTTTAGGGTTTAGGGTTTAGGGTTTAGGGTTTAGGGTTTAGGGTTTAGGGTTTAGGGTTTAGGGTTTAGGGTTTAGGGTTTAGGGTTTAGGGTTTAGGGTTTAGGGTTTAGGGTTTAGGGTTTAGGGTTTAGGGTTTAGGGTTTAGGGTTTAGGGTTTAGGGTTTAGGGTTTAGGGTTTAGGGTTTAGGGTTTAGGGTTTAGGGTTTAGGGTTTAGGGTTTAGGGTTTAGGGTTTAGGGTTTAGGGTTTAGGGTTTAGGGTTTAGGGTTTAGGGTTTAGGGTTTAGGGTTTAGGGTTTAGGGTTTAGGGTTTAGGGTTTAGGGTTTAGGGTTTAGGGTTTAGGGTTTAGGGTTTAGGGTTTAGGGTTTAGGGTTTAGGGTTTAGGGTTTAGGGTTTAGGGTTTAGGGTTTAGGGTTTAGGGTTTAGGGTTTAGGGTTTAGGGTTTAGGGTTTAGGGTTTAGGGTTTAGGGTTTAGGGTTTAGGGTTTAGGGTTTAGGGTTTAGGGTTTAGGGTTTAGGGTTTAGGGTTTAGGGTTTAGGGTTTAGGGTTTAGGGTTTAGGGTTTAGGGTTTAGGGTTTAGGGTTTAGGGTTTAGGGTTTAGGGTTTAGGGTTTAGGGTTTAGGGTTTAGGGTTTAGGGTTTAGGGTTTAGGGTTTAGGGTTTAGGGTTTAGGGTTTAGGGTTTAGGGTTTAGGGTTTAGGGTTTAGGGTTTAGGGTTTAGGGTTTAGGGTTTAGGGTTTAGGGTTTAGGGTTTAGGGTTTAGGGTTTAGGGTTTAGGGTTTAGGGTTTAGGGTTTAGGGTTTAGGGTTTAGGGTTTAGGGTTTAGGGTTTAGGGTTTAGGGTTTAGGGTTTAGGGTTTAGGGTTTAGGGTTTAGGGTTTAGGGTTTAGGGTTTAGGGTTTAGGGTTTAGGGTTTAGGGTTTAGGGTTTAGGGTTTAGGGTTTAGGGTTTAGGGTTTAGGGTTTAGGGTTTAGGGTTTAGGGTTTAGGGTTTAGGGTTTAGGGTTTAGGGTTTAGGGTTTAGGGTTTAGGGTTTAGGGTTTAGGGTTTAGGGTTTAGGGTTTAGGGTTTAGGGTTTAGGGTTTAGGGTTTAGGGTTTAGGGTTTAGGGTTTAGGGTTTAGGGTTTAGGGTTTAGGGTTTAGGGTTTAGGGTTTAGGGTTTAGGGTTTAGGGTTTAGGGTTTAGGGTTTAGGGTTTAGGGTTTAGGGTTTAGGGTTTAGGGTTTAGGGTTTAGGGTTTAGGGTTTAGGGTTTAGGGTTTAGGGTTTAGGGTTTAGGGTTTAGGGTTTAGGGTTTAGGGTTTAGGGTTTAGGGTTTAGGGTTTAGGGTTTAGGGTTTAGGGTTTAGGGTTTAGGGTTTAGGGTTTAGGGTTTAGGGTTTAGGGTTTAGGGTTTAGGGTTTAGGGTTTAGGGTTTAGGGTTTAGGGTTTAGGGTTTAGGGTTTAGGGTTTAGGGTTTAGGGTTTAGGGTTTAGGGTTTAGGGTTTAGGGTTTAGGGTTTAGGGTTTAGGGTTTAGGGTTTAGGGTTTAGGGTTTAGGGTTTAGGGTTTAGGGTTTAGGGTTTAGGGTTTAGGGTTTAGGGTTTAGGGTTTAGGGTTTAGGGTTTAGGGTTTAGGGTTTAGGGTTTAGGGTTTAGGGTTTAGGGTTTAGGGTTTAGGGTTTAGGGTTTAGGGTTTAGGGTTTAGGGTTTAGGGTTTAGGGTTTAGGGTTTAGGGTTTAGGGTTTAGGGTTTAGGGTTTAGGGTTTAGGGTTTAGGGTTTAGGGTTTAGGGTTTAGGGTTTAGGGTTTAGGGTTTAGGGTTTAGGGTTTAGGGTTTAGGGTTTAGGGTTTAGGGTTTAGGGTTTAGGGTTTAGGGTTTAGGGTTTAGGGTTTAGGGTTTAGGGTTTAGGGTTTAGGGTTTAGGGTTTAGGGTTTAGGGTTTAGGGTTTAGGGTTTAGGGTTTAGGGTTTAGGGTTTAGGGTTTAGGGTTTAGGGTTTAGGGTTTAGGGTTTAGGGTTTAGGGTTTAGGGTTTAGGGTTTAGGGTTTAGGGTTTAGGGTTTAGGGTTTAGGGTTTAGGGTTTAGGGTTTAGGGTTTAGGGTTTAGGGTTTAGGGTTTAGGGTTTAGGGTTTAGGGTTTAGGGTTTAGGGTTTAGGGTTTAGGGTTTAGGGTTTAGGGTTTAGGGTTTAGGGTTTAGGGTTTAGGGTTTAGGGTTTAGGGTTTAGGGTTTAGGGTTTAGGGTTTAGGGTTTAGGGTTTAGGGTTTAGGGTTTAGGGTTTAGGGTTTAGGGTTTAGGGTTTAGGGTTTAGGGTTTAGGGTTTAGGGTTTAGGGTTTAGGGTTTAGGGTTTAGGGTTTAGGGTTTAGGGTTTAGGGTTTAGGGTTTAGGGTTTAGGGTTTAGGGTTTAGGGTTTAGGGTTTAGGGTTTAGGGTTTAGGGTTTAGGGTTTAGGGTTTAGGGTTTAGGGTTTAGGGTTTAGGGTTTAGGGTTTAGGGTTTAGGGTTTAGGGTTTAGGGTTTAGGGTTTAGGGTTTAGGGTTTAGGGTTTAGGGTTTAGGGTTTAGGGTTTAGGGTTTAGGGTTTAGGGTTTAGGGTTTAGGGTTTAGGGTTTAGGGTTTAGGGTTTAGGGTTTAGGGTTTAGGGTTTAGGGTTTAGGGTTTAGGGTTTAGGGTTTAGGGTTTAGGGTTTAGGGTTTAGGGTTTAGGGTTTAGGGTTTAGGGTTTAGGGTTTAGGGTTTAGGGTTTAGGGTTTAGGGTTTAGGGTTTAGGGTTTAGGGTTTAGGGTTTAGGGTTTAGGGTTTAGGGTTTAGGGTTTAGGGTTTAGGGTTTAGGGTTTAGGGTTTAGGGTTTAGGGTTTAGGGTTTAGGGTTTAGGGTTTAGGGTTTAGGGTTTAGGGTTTAGGGTTTAGGGTTTAGGGTTTAGGGTTTAGGGTTTAGGGTTTAGGGTTTAGGGTTTAGGGTTTAGGGTTTAGGGTTTAGGGTTTAGGGTTTAGGGTTTAGGGTTTAGGGTTTAGGGTTTAGGGTTTAGGGTTTAGGGTTTAGGGTTTAGGGTTTAGGGTTTAGGGTTTAGGGTTTAGGGTTTAGGGTTTAGGGTTTAGGGTTTAGGGTTTAGGGTTTAGGGTTTAGGGTTTAGGGTTTAGGGTTTAGGGTTTAGGGTTTAGGGTTTAGGGTTTAGGGTTTAGGGTTTAGGGTTTAGGGTTTAGGGTTTAGGGTTTAGGGTTTAGGGTTTAGGGTTTAGGGTTTAGGGTTTAGGGTTTAGGGTTTAGGGTTTAGGGTTTAGGGTTTAGGGTTTAGGGTTTAGGGTTTAGGGTTTAGGGTTTAGGGTTTAGGGTTTAGGGTTTAGGGTTTAGGGTTTAGGGTTTAGGGTTTAGGGTTTAGGGTTTAGGGTTTAGGGTTTAGGGTTTAGGGTTTAGGGTTTAGGGTTTAGGGTTTAGGGTTTAGGGTTTAGGGTTTAGGGTTTAGGGTTTAGGGTTTAGGGTTTAGGGTTTAGGGTTTAGGGTTTAGGGTTTAGGGTTTAGGGTTTAGGGTTTAGGGTTTAGGGTTTAGGGTTTAGGGTTTAGGGTTTAGGGTTTAGGGTTTAGGGTTTAGGGTTTAGGGTTTAGGGTTTAGGGTTTAGGGTTTAGGGTTTAGGGTTTAGGGTTTAGGGTTTAGGGTTTAGGGTTTAGGGTTTAGGGTTTAGGGTTTAGGGTTTAGGGTTTAGGGTTTAGGGTTTAGGGTTTAGGGTTTAGGGTTTAGGGTTTAGGGTTTAGGGTTTAGGGTTTAGGGTTTAGGGTTTAGGGTTTAGGGTTTAGGGTTTAGGGTTTAGGGTTTAGGGTTTAGGGTTTAGGGTTTAGGGTTTAGGGTTTAGGGTTTAGGGTTTAGGGTTTAGGGTTTAGGGTTTAGGGTTTAGGGTTTAGGGTTTAGGGTTTAGGGTTTAGGGTTTAGGGTTTAGGGTTTAGGGTTTAGGGTTTAGGGTTTAGGGTTTAGGGTTTAGGGTTTAGGGTTTAGGGTAGGGTTTAGGGTTTAGTAGTAGGGTTTAGGGTTTAGGGTTTAGGTTAGGTTTTGGTTTAGGGTTAGGGTTGTTTAGGGTTTATCTCTCTCTCTTATCTCCCACCTATTCCCCCCCACCCCCCACCCCCACCCCCACCCCCACCCCCCACCCCCCACCCCCCACCCCCACCCCACCCCCACCCCCCCCACCCCCCACCCAGGGTTTAGGGTTTAGGGTTTAGGGTTTAGGGTTTAGGGTTTAGGGTTTAGGGTTTAGGGTTTAGGGTTTAGGGTTTAGGGTTTAGGGTTTAGGGTTTAGGGTTTAGGGTTTAGGGTTTAGGGTTTAGGGTTTAGGGTTTAGGGTTTAGGGTTTAGGGTTTAGGGTTTAGGGTTTAGGGTTTAGGGTTTAGGGTTTAGGGTTTAGGGTTTAGGGTTTAGGGTTTAGGGTTTAGGGTTTAGGGTTTAGGGTTTAGGGTTTAGGGTTTAGGGTTTAGGGTTTAGGGTTTAGGGTTTAGGGTTTAGGGTTTAGGGTTTAGGGTTTAGGGTTTAGGGTTTAGGGTTTAGGGTTTAGGGTTTAGGGTTTAGGGTTTAGGGTTTAGGGTTTAGGGTTTAGGGTTTAGGGTTTAGGGTTTAGGGTTTAGGGTTTAGGG
>NC_136419.1:232527018-232532018 GCF_052625555.1 Lactuca saligna | reverse complement strand
TAAACCCTAAACCCTAAACCCTAAACCCTAAACCCTAAACCCTAAACCCTAAACCCTAAACCCTAAACCCTAAACCCTAAACCCTAAACCCTAAACCCTAAACCCTAAACCCTAAACCCTAAACCCTAAACCCTAAACCCTAAACCCTAAACCCTAAACCCTAAACCCTAAACCCTAAACCCTAAACCCTAAACCCTAAACCCTAAACCCTAAACCCTAAACCCTAAACCCTAAACCCTAAACCCTAAACCCTAAACCCTAAACCCTAAACCCTAAACCCTAAACCCTAAACCCTAAACCCTAAACCCTAAACCCTAAACCCTAAACCCTAAACCCTAAACCCTAAACCCTAAACCCTAAACCCTAAACCCTAAACCCTAAACCCTAAACCCTAAACCCTAAACCCTAAACCCTAAACCCTAAACCCTAAACCCTAAACCCTAAACCCTAAACCCTAAACCCTAAACCCTAAACCCTAAACCCTAAACCCTAAACCCTAAACCCTAAACCCTAAACCCTAAACCCTAAACCCTAAACCCTAAACCCTAAACCCTAAACCCTAAACCCTAAACCCTAAACCCTAAACCCTAAACCCTAAACCCTAAACCCTAAACCCTAAACCCTAAACCCTAAACCCTAAACCCTAAACCCTAAACCCTAAACCCTAAACCCTAAACCCTAAACCCTAAACCCTAAACCCTAAACCCTAAACCCTAAACCCTAAACCCTAAACCCTAAACCCTAAACCCTAAACCCTAAACCCTAAACCCTAAACCCTAAACCCTAAACCCTAAACCCTAAACCCTAAACCCTAAACCCTAAACCCTAAACCCTAAACCCTAAACCCTAAACCCTAAACCCTAAACCCTAAACCCTAAACCCTAAACCCTAAACCCTAAACCCTAAACCCTAAACCCTAAACCCTAAACCCTAAACCCTAAACCCTAAACCCTAAACCCTAAACCCTAAACCCTAAACCCTAAACCCTAAACCCTAAACCCTAAACCCTAAACCCTAAACCCTAAACCCTAAACCCTAAACCCTAAACCCTAAACCCTAAACCCTAAACCCTAAACCCTAAACCCTAAACCCTAAACCCTAAACCCTAAACCCTAAACCCTAAACCCTAAACCCTAAACCCTAAACCCTAAACCCTAAACCCTAAACCCTAAACCCTAAACCCTAAACCCTAAACCCTAAACCCTAAACCCTAAACCCTAAACCCTAAACCCTAAACCCTAAACCCTAAACCCTAAACCCTAAACCCTAAACCCTAAACCCTAAACCCTAAACCCTAAACCCTAAACCCTAAACCCTAAACCCTAAACCCTAAACCCTAAACCCTAAACCCTAAACCCTAAACCCTAAACCCTAAACCCTAAACCCTAAACCCTAAACCCTAAACCCTAAACCCTAAACCCTAAACCCTAAACCCTAAACCCTAAACCCTAAACCCTAAACCCTAAACCCTAAACCCTAAACCCTAAACCCTAAACCCTAAACCCTAAACCCTAAACCCTAAACCCTAAACCCTAAACCCTAAACCCTAAACCCTAAACCCTAAACCCTAAACCCTAAACCCTAAACCCTAAACCCTAAACCCTAAACCCTAAACCCTAAACCCTAAACCCTAAACCCTAAACCCTAAACCCTAAACCCTAAACCCTAAACCCTAAACCCTAAACCCTAAACCCTAAACCCTAAACCCTAAACCCTAAACCCTAAACCCTAAACCCTAAACCCTAAACCCTAAACCCTAAACCCTAAACCCTAAACCCTAAACCCTAAACCCTAAACCCTAAACCCTAAACCCTAAACCCTAAACCCTAAACCCTAAACCCTAAACCCTAAACCCTAAACCCTAAACCCTAAACCCTAAACCCTAAACCCTAAACCCTAAACCCTAAACCCTAAACCCTAAACCCTAAACCCTAAACCCTAAACCCTAAACCCTAAACCCTAAACCCTAAACCCTAAACCCTAAACCCTAAACCCTAAACCCTAAACCCTAAACCCTAAACCCTAAACCCTAAACCCTAAACCCTAAACCCTAAACCCTAAACCCTAAACCCTAAACCCTAAACCCTAAACCCTAAACCCTAAACCCTAAACCCTAAACCCTAAACCCTAAACCCTAAACCCTAAACCCTAAACCCTAAACCCTAAACCCTAAACCCTAAACCCTAAACCCTAAACCCTAAACCCTAAACCCTAAACCCTAAACCCTAAACCCTAAACCCTAAACCCTAAACCCTAAACCCTAAACCCTAAACCCTAAACCCTAAACCCTAAACCCTAAACCCTAAACCCTAAACCCTAAACCCTAAACCCTAAACCCTAAACCCTAAACCCTAAACCCTAAACCCTAAACCCTAAACCCTAAACCCTAAACCCTAAACCCTAAACCCTAAACCCTAAACCCTAAACCCTAAACCCTAAACCCTAAACCCTAAACCCTAAACCCTAAACCCTAAACCCTAAACCCTAAACCCTAAACCCTAAACCCTAAACCCTAAACCCTAAACCCTAAACCCTAAACCCTAAACCCTAAACCCTAAACCCTAAACCCTAAACCCTAAACCCTAAACCCTAAACCCTAAACCCTAAACCCTAAACCCTAAACCCTAAACCCTAAACCCTAAACCCTAAACCCTAAACCCTAAACCCTAAACCCTAAACCCTAAACCCTAAACCCTAAACCCTAAACCCTAAACCCTAAACCCTAAACCCTAAACCCTAAACCCTAAACCCTAAACCCTAAACCCTAAACCCTAAACCCTAAACCCTAAACCCTAAACCCTAAACCCTAAACCCTAAACCCTAAACCCTAAACCCTAAACCCTAAACCCTAAACCCTAAACCCTAAACCCTAAACCCTAAACCCTAAACCCTAAACCCTAAACCCTAAACCCTAAACCCTAAACCCTAAACCCTAAACCCTAAACCCTAAACCCTAAACCCTAAACCCTAAACCCTAAACCCTAAACCCTAAACCCTAAACCCTAAACCCTAAACCCTAAACCCTAAACCCTAAACCCTAAACCCTAAACCCTAAACCCTAAACCCTAAACCCTAAACCCTAAACCCTAAACCCTAAACCCTAAACCCTAAACCCTAAACCCTAAACCCTAAACCCTAAACCCTAAACCCTAAACCCTAAACCCTAAACCCTAAACCCTAAACCCTAAACCCTAAACCCTAAACCCTAAACCCTAAACCCTAAACCCTAAACCCTAAACCCTAAACCCTAAACCCTAAACCCTAAACCCTAAACCCTAAACCCTAAACCCTAAACCCTAAACCCTAAACCCTAAACCCTAAACCCTAAACCCTAAACCCTAAACCCTAAACCCTAAACCCTAAACCCTAAACCCTAAACCCTAAACCCTAAACCCTAAACCCTAAACCCTAAACCCTAAACCCTAAACCCTAAACCCTAAACCCTAAACCCTAAACCCTAAACCCTAAACCCTAAACCCTAAACCCTAAACCCTAAACCCTAAACCCTAAACCCTAAACCCTAAACCCTAAACCCTAAACCCTAAACCCTAAACCCTAAACCCTAAACCCTAAACCCTAAACCCTAAACCCTAAACCCTAAACCCTAAACCCTAAACCCTAAACCCTAAACCCTAAACCCTAAACCCTAAACCCTAAACCCTAAACCCTAAACCCTAAACCCTAAACCCTAAACCCTAAACCCTAAACCCTAAACCCTAAACCCTAAACCCTAAACCCTAAACCCTAAACCCTAAACCCTAAACCCTAAACCCTAAACCCTAAACCCTAAACCCTAAACCCTAAACCCTAAACCCTAAACCCTAAACCCTAAACCCTAAACCCTAAACCCTAAACCCTAAACCCTAAACCCTAAACCCTAAACCCTAAACCCTAAACCCTAAACCCTAAACCCTAAACCCTAAACCCTAAACCCTAAACCCTAAACCCTAAACCCTAAACCCTAAACCCTAAACCCTAAACCCTAAACCCTAAACCCTAAACCCTAAACCCTAAACCCTAAACCCTAAACCCTAAACCCTAAACCCTAAACCCTAAACCCTAAACCCTAAACCCTAAACCCTAAACCCTAAACCCTAAACCCTAAACCCTAAACCCTAAACCCTAAACCCTAAACCCTAAACCCTAAACCCTAAACCCTAAACCCTAAACCCTAAACCCTAAACCCTAAACCCTAAACCCTAAACCCTAAACCCTAAACCCTAAACCCTAAACCCTAAACCCTAAACCCTAAACCCTAAACCCTAAACCCTAAACCCTAAACCCTAAACCCTAAACCCTAAACCCTAAACCCTAAACCCTAAACCCTAAACCCTAAACCCTAAACCCTAAACCCTAAACCCTAAACCCTAAACCCTAAACCCTAAACCCTAAACCCTAAACCCTAAACCCTAAACCCTAAACCCTAAACCCTAAACCCTAAACCCTAAACCCTAAACCCTAAACCCTAAACCCTAAACCCTAAACCCTAAACCCTAAACCCTAAACCCTAAACCCTAAACCCTAAACCCTAAACCCTAAACCCTAAACCCTAAACCCTAAACCCTAAACCCTAAACCCTAAACCCTAAACCCTAAACCCTAAACCCTAAACCCTAAACCCTAAACCCTAAACCCTAAACCCTAAACCCTAAACCCTAAACCCTAAACCCTAAACCCTAAACCCTAAACCCTAAACCCTAAACCCTAAACCCTAAACCCTAAACCCTAAACCCTAAACCCTAAACCCTAAACCCTAAACCCTAAACCCTAAACCCTAAACCCTAAACCCTAAACCCTAAACCCTAAACCCTAAACCCTAAACCCTAAACCCTAAACCCTAAACCCTAAACCCTAAACCCTAAACCCTAAACCCTAAACCCTAAACCCTAAACCCTAAACCCTAAACCCTAAACCCTAAACCCTAAACCCTAAACCCTAAACCCTAAACCCTAAACCCTAAACCCTAAACCCTAAACCCTAAACCCTAAACCCTAAACCCTA